>NC_140947.1:139864397-140109397 GCF_014529385.1 Adiantum capillus-veneris
GGGTATGGGAAAGGATTCTCACTAGCTGAATGACACAGGGCTTCTAGGTGAGTTTACTTGGCAAAATTACTCAAGGGGGGATGTATGTCTCTTCAAAAATTGCAGTCTCTTTCAATAGAGTGAAAGCCTCCCCCTGCATTACCACTTGTATCTCTGACCATTACCCCTTGGTTGGTACCCTTGATGACAAGTGTAATAAACTCAAAATCATTGGTTTCATACAGATTCATCTCTCTTTAACCTCCCTGTTGTCCATCAAGTAGTAAAAAAAATTGGATGCAGGATTCCACCCTAACTCCACTCCCTTTATTTAAGAAAACCAAGCAATGTCTTATTGATTTCAGGAAGAAGGTCACCCCGGAACACAGGGCTACTAAGTACAAATTATCTAAGGCTCTCAAGAAAACCCAGCAATGTCTTATTGATTTCAGGAAGAAGGTCACCCCGGAACATAGAGCTACTAAGTACATATTATTGGCCTCCTTGGAGGCAGAGTCCCCCCCCATCCAATTAGTACTAAATTAATGGTATCAAAAAATCCTTGAATGCGGAAGAGATTATTGAAAGTCACCAGATTCAATACTTCTTTCGTCAGTGGTGGGTAGGCAAAGTTGACCAGCCCTCTAGGGAAATGTTTAAAGTTCTCAAGAAAAAATGTATAAGAGACCACATTCCTTTGTTGTCCTCCTAGGAGAGACAAGCTACCTCACAAGCAGATAACCTTCTCCTTGCTACAGATCACTTCCAACAACTCTTTAGCAAAAACTGAAGTAGAGGAGGAAATCTTTAGAGCCCACAAAAAGGTCATCCCAGAGGACTCTAAAACCCTAGCTGACTCCTCTCTCTCAGCCGATAGTTTAGATAGAGCCATCTTGTCCTTGATAAGGAACAAAACTCTAGGCATTGATGGTTTGCCCTCTGCATTCTCTCAGGTCTTCAAAGACACTTTTATACCCTTTCTCCTTTTGTTCTAAGAGAAATCCATTCAGTAGGAAGCTCTTCCCAAAACTAAATACTCAGGGATTATCAATCTTCTCCATAAAAGAGGCCCCAAGGAGGAGCTCTCTAACTGGAGGCCTCTTACTATTCTAACCGCTGCATACAAAATCTTTGCTAAAGCTATTGCTCTCAGAATCTCACATCTCCTCGTGCGATGGATTAACACAGAACAAAAGGGTTTCATTAAAGGTAGACGGATTCTTGAAGTTGTTATAGAAATTTGGGAAGGAATTGATTATGCTTAGGAATTGGGATAGGGCTTTATTTTAATAAAAATTGACTACAACAAGGCTTATGAACGCATTGAATGGCCCTTTCTCCTTAGATCCCTTTTTGCCATGGAATTTGGCCCCAATCTTGTTTTGTATGTTAAAACCCTGCTGGGTAATTCTAATGCTAGAGTATGCATTATTGGTGCTCTTTCTGACCCCTTTGACTTGCAGAAGACTGTCAAACAGGGTGCACTCTTGCACACCTGTTTTTTGATATTTCATTAGATGGGTTCAATTTCTTAGTCAATCAAAGAATGGCGGAGGGTTCAATTAGAGAGATTGGCCTCCCCAATGGAAAGAAGATGTATCTTTCTCTATTTGTAGATGATACCAACTCACTCCTCCACAATGACAGCCAATCTCTCCAACACTTTTGGGCAGCACAAAGTTTATGCCTGGCTTCAGGTTCTATTGTTGATCACACCAAACAGGTTTTAAATCTTCATCCAGCCCCCCACAACTCCTTGTTGACCAAGGGTGTGCTCAGATTGCTAAAGGTAAGGTTTTTAGGTTATTGGGCATCCCCATGGCCTTCCAGGTCAATCTCAATCAGAGGTGGGAATGGGTCCTCAATCTCTTTCGTAAAAAGCTTCAGAGGTGGAGTGGTCTGCAAGCTTCTTTAGCTGGGAGAATCATTTGCATCAATCATTTCATCACAGTTTATATGATTTTCTTTCTTTCTTGTTGGAGGCCTCTTGACTCTCATCTTAAGGATATAACTAAAGTATAGGAAATTTTAATGGTCTTGAGACCCCCATGGAAATAAAGCACCCAAGTTAAATGGGAGTTGGTTACACTTCCAATAGGGCTTGGCGGTTTGGGCAGTGTCAACATACAGGTAAAAGCACACCTTATGGTCCTAAAACTCATGGTACGAGCTCTAGAGCATGCCTCTGAGCCTTGGGCTGTCTTACTTCTCAAAAATTGCAATTCCTTCCACCTAGAGTGGCTTAAGGCATCTACCCCTCTTCGAGTTTCAACCATTTTCTTTGGGTCTAAAAAAGTAAAAGGCAAAGGCTCTGATCTATTTCTCTCCATGTGGAAGGTCTAGAACACATATAGGCATCTCTTAGAAATCAACTTCAACTCCAAATATTGGGGTAACATCATCTCTAATGACTCTCCCTGGTGGCCCCTTCACTATGCAGAGCAGATCTCTCCAAACAACAACCTGAAGGCCGTCAAACTTTCCAAACAGGATTAGATCTCTGTAATTCCATCGAGGCCAGGTGGCTATCCTCAGATGAAATCCTAATGGTTTATAAGATTACCCCCTAGATAAAGCACGACCGAGTGAACACAACACGTTTGGAGGCTCTAGAAAGCCGCCTTCAGGCTGAACGCGGCCTGTGCCACATATTCATCTTCAATTTTATTTTGGCTTCGTCTGATCGCCTCATGTAGGATTTCCTCTGCCAATGTGCGAATACCAAAGAGAGAGGATCTTCAAAATATTTTCCGAATTGAAAGAATTTGTAACCGATTTCGACGGTCTCTTCCTTTCTTTTGCGGTGAAAACAAAGTTTGTGCCCTGCCAAGTGGGATCGTCACCTAGTGCCATCTTGTAACTCGAGCATCCTTGGTGATGATCCACAGAGGGAGAGTTGATAACACCCCCCCCCCTTCCCCCCCCCCCTTTCTCTCTCAAAGTGTTGTTAAGATTTTGAGGTTTATGCGGTTGTCTATTCTCACAAGGAGCTCACGTGTGACCCAGTCCTGACCCAAGGCACCCAAGGTAAGGATTAAGAAATTATGAGACTAAAAGAATTTGGGATGGCAATCCACCTACACGTAGCTTCTCTTATCAAGGTCACCGCCGTTGCTCGTAAAAACTAATCCCAAACTGCCCATAGCAAATTACCAAGGTTATGATGATTCGTGATCCAAAGGATGGATCGGGATTTGTATAGGGGGTGCTAACCAACAGTTGGAAAACAAGGGAGAGTCCGCTCAATGCCAACAGCTCAGTCACACAAAGCCACGAGAAAAAAGGAGAGTTGGTGATTCAAGGCAAACTTCTGATGGAGTCCCTAGCCGGCTTGCGTAGTCTCAAGTTCAAAAGCCCTAGGTTTCACATCAGTCACTTAACTCTTAGAGCTTGGTCGCCTGCAATGCTACTCTGCTATTTAGCCGGTGGTGTACAGAGATAATGTCTCCATTCTCTCTGTCAGATCACATAAAAGGCAAGATTTTTTGTTTTCATTCCCTCGTATTTGGTGGGATTGTGGTTTCATTGCTATGACAGGATGTAGCCGCCAGGCAGGAACCAGCCTTGTGAATGGTTGACTTTTAAGGCCCTCTCAGTTAGTAGGAAACTGCTCAAGACCTGTCTCATCGCTCAATCAGATCAAGTATTTATCTTTGAAGCCACCATTTTTCTTGATCTGCAAACAGAGTTGGAAGGCTATTTAGATATTCCAAGGTGACCAGGCTCTTAGTTGCAGAACCCTAATCGACTGCTTAGACCCCATCTACTGCAAATATTTCAACACAACCCTCATACCTCCATAGCAACCCTCAGACATCCTCCACAACGTGGAGAATGGAAAATGAATTCAAATTTCTTGTTACACAATCGATCTTTTTTTGTGTGTCAAAACTCACAATGGCTAGTGTACTACAATAACCACAAAGATTTACAAGCCATGCTCATATCGAACCATGTGTATGTGATACATCGGTGGAGCTACAATAATCATAGGGATACCAGAACAAAGACTGGCTACCTAGCAAGCCAGTCTTCAAAGAACACTATCTAACATGGGGTCTTGATGACCCCAAGGGTGTGGGATCAAGAATTGCAAACTCATTGTGGGAATCTTGAGGAGGATGGACGACTGGAAAAAAGTCAGCGCGTTGAACCCCCACCCCTCGGGCCGAAGACTCGAACCTGAGACCTCACATTTGGCAACTTGACGCTTTGACTGCATGTCCCCGTGCGATTTCTTGTCCCCAAGGCGAAGCCACTCTCTGATAAACTGAGCTTGGATAGGGGAAAAGTAAACACAGACCAAAAAAGTAAACGTGGACAAAAAATATAAACAAGGACAGATCAAACGCCGTCCAAGCTTTGCATAAAATGTGCTTCAATTTCAAAGTAGTGGAACCCACCACTTACAACCTTCAAAAAACATAGGGAACAATGCTAGAAAAAATTGGGGTGGAGTGTATTTAAACCGACTAAAATCATAAAATCCTAGTTAGATTTTGAGCTTGCCTTTAAGAAAACCAACAAATTTACAGAAGTTTTAGTGTAAATACCAACAAAAGCTTCAAATTTCGATCTAAAAATCGATAGATTTTCAAATTTGTCCTTATTTTCTTCGATTAGAAAAAATGTATTTTTCAAGCCCCCATAGGGAACATTTCCTTTTTGAATCAAATGTAGAGTTTCATGTGGATTGTTTAGTTTCAAGATCATTACTATAGAGTACTTTCACTATGTACATAGGTGAAAAATACTATCTATCTATATCTATACTATACTTATGCATCCACTTGTCATGCATTGGTTCACTTCACAAAAGTTTTAGACCAAACAACTAATCTATAATGTAAAATGCAAAAGTGAAGGGTCGGATTTGACATGCATAGGGAAATGAAAAGCCTTTGAATATCTATACTATACTTATGCATCCACGTGTCATTCATTGGTTCACTTCACAAAAGTTTTAGACCAAACAACTAATTATAGTAATCTATAATGTAAAATGCAAAAGTGAAGGGTCAGATTTGACATGCATAGGGAAATGAAAAGCCTTTGAAAATGTACAATGTAAGGACCAAAGACTTTCAACTATACATATATACTATACTTATGCAGCTTAAAAATTTCAAGTAAGAAGAAGACATCCAAGTGTCATGCATTGGTTCACTTCACAAAAGTTTAGACCAAACATCTAATCTATAATGTAAAATGCAAAAGTGAAGGGTCAAATTTGACATGCATAGGGAAATGAAAAGCCTTTGAAAATGTACAATGTTAGGACCAAAGACTTTCAACTATACATAGAATAAATGTATAAATTTAGTTTCACTCCACCTAGGCAAGTAAACATAATTTTGGTGAAGATTTTGTTATTTAATAAAAATTTGATTTTTAATTATATATTTTGGCTTTGTTTTATCAAGGGGCTTTTTTCAAGACCAATATTGATACTTTTTATAAATTTGTTTTAAATTTTCATTTTTAAAAGCGGTTGAGAAAAAGGAGAAGGTTCGCATGTTCGCGCATCAATTTAGGTCGGTCTCGCTTTGAGGGCATGCACATTCAAAGGTAGGGGTTGTTATCTACATTATTGAGAGAGAGAGAAAGAGAGAGATTTTAGGATTGAGCTAGGGACACCCTTGCCCTTAAGACATTGTTATTTTCTTAATATTATCATGTATTTTCAAAAGAGTAGCTATATAAAACAAGAAAAATGTATTAAAATGGATAAAATGTTTGAAAAAAAACAACCCTAACATTGGCATCTCAAATGGGGATATTTCCCAATTGGCGGGCCTTTTATCAAGTCGGAATTATTAAATCCTTTTTATTTTTGAGAGTTAAACCATGTGCCACCCTAAAAAATCTATAAAATTTCTATATTATGATGGACACACACACACACACACACACACATATACACACACTAACTAATGCCAAACATCTATCCCTAGAAAAAAAGAAGAAGGTTTGACTGTTTGTGAGTCGACTTCATTTTGTATCGCTTTGGGGACATGCATGCAAATTATAGGTTGTTTTACATGTCATTGGCCATGAGAGAGAGAGAGAGAGAGAGAGAGAGAGAGAGAGAGAGAGATTTTACGATTGAGCTCATGAGAACTCCTACTCACCAAAGACACCCTTGCCTTTCAAATTTCCAAGAAATTGTTATTCTCTTAATATTATCATGTACTTTTAAAAGAGTAGCTAACATTTTTTCCCACACAAAACAAGAAAAATGCCTTAAAATGGGTTAAATGTCTAACAAAAAACCAACCCTAACATTGGCATCTCAAATGGGGCGAGAGATTCCCAATTGACGGGCCTTTTATCAGTTGAGAGTTATTTGATCCTTTTTATTTTTGAGAGTTAAACCATGTGCCACCCTAAAAAATCTATAAATTTTCACACACACACACACACACACACATGTATATATACACTAACTAATGTCAAACATCTATCCCTAGAAAGAAAGGAGAAGGTTGGTATGTTTGTGAGTTGACTTCAGTCTGTATCGCTTTGGGGACATGCATGCAAATGATGGGGTTGTTACACATGTATCGCTTTGGGGACATGCATGCAAATGATGGGGTTGTTACACATGTCATTCGTCATGAGAGAGAGAGAGAGAGAGAGAGAGAGAGAGAGAGAGATTGTTCCATAAAGTTCATGGGGACTCCTACTCACCAAGGGGACCCTTGCCAATTTCCAAGAAATTATTCTTTTCTTGGAATTATAGTGTATTTTTGAGAGAGTGGCTAACATTTTCTCCCATAGAAAACAAAAAATACCTTAAAATGGGTAAAATGTACGTAAAAAATCAGCCGTGACACTAGCATCCCAAATTAGAAGAGAGATTGCCCAGCTGACACGCCTTTTGCCTGTTCTAATATATTTTATCCTCTTCTTTTTTTAGGAGTTAAACTATGTGCCACCCTTTAAAATTCATAAATTCTCTCAATTATGACGTGCCTAAGTGTATATATATATATATATATATATATATATATAAAGAGAGAGAGAGAGAGAGAGAGAGAGAGAGACTCACTACCAGGTGCCAACTTCTAAAGTTCTGAGTTATTATGTGTGTGTGTGTGTGTGTGTGTGTGAGAGAGAGAGAGAGAGAGAGAGAGCTCTACAAAAATTGACGCAAGAAGGATCGCGTGTGGGTGTATTTTCATCCTTCGAGCCAGTAGTGGTGTTTACGAGAGAGAGAGAGAGAGAGAGAGAGAGAGAGAGAGAGAGAGAGAGAGAGAGAGAGAGAGAGAGAATCAGAGGTTGATTCCAAGACGAGGGGTGGAGGAAAGCGTTGAAGGCGAGAAAAATCAAAGCGGAAGACAAGCGAACCCAAGGTGGGGTGTGCCAATCCGAAGAATCCAAAGTGAGGGAATAGGTGGGAAAAAGGCAAGCAAACTCACGTCGGTGTGTGCACAAATCCAAAGTGGAACAAGCAAATCCGAGGTAGCAAAGGCGGAACAAGGAGAAAAATCTTGATGTTATTTGAAGGTTTTTACCCTAAATTTCTCTAGGATTTGTGCTAAGCTTGGGTTTTTTTCTCGCCTTCCAGGTATAATTTATGGCTAAGTTTCAAAATTGATTGGTAGGATTACACTAAACCTAAGTTTACTTTGAGCATTATCATACAATACAATGCTTTTTTCACAAAAGTTTAAAAACCGACATATAGAAAAATTTGCAGCAAACCAGACGAGCAAAATCAATGTGAAAGACAAGTGTTTTTGCTAGGGAACCCAAGGCGGCATGCACGAATCCGATGTGACGAGAAAATTCGAGATGGCAAAAAGGGGGAGCGAACCCAAGGCAGCATGCACGAATCTGAAGTCGCACGAGCAAAACCGAGGTGGCAAAGGTAAGAGGCAAAGAAAATTTACACTAAATTTCTTTAGGCTTTGTGTTAAACTTGGTTTTTTTTCTTGCCTTCAAGTTAGAATTTTGTTGCTAAATCTATATTAGTTTTAAAAGAATACTATCCCGTCATGTTAATATAAATTCTCTCACTCACAATTGTGAGTATAGAAAAAAAAAAGAATTTATGGCTAAATCTCAAAATTTATAGGTAAACCTAAGTTTACTTTGAGCATTTGGACACAATACAATGTTTTTCCAAAAAGTTTAAAAACGGACTGATTGAAAAATTAAAGGCAATTTTACTATGTTTCATCAATGATTTTTTCCTAAAATTTGTAGGTTTTCTCATCTTCAAAACTAGAATTTAGAGGTGGATTTCAAATTTTCATATGTGAGAATACACAAAACTTGTGTTTTTCTTTCAAGCAATCTGATAGCCACTCATATACACAATGCTTCTGCTGAGACACTTGGTAAACATGTATATGAAAAATTTTAGCGCAATCTACTTCTACTATAGGAGCATTGGAAGCTTTGTATTTGAAAACAAATCCGAGGTTTAACTGAACACAAGCAAAACCGAGGCAGAAGGTGAGTGAACCCAAGGCGCGTGACCGAATCCAAAGTAGCATGAGGAATCGGAGGTGAGAGGGTAGATTTAGATGTGAACCTCAAAATTTATATGTGGAATTCTGGTAAAATCAGGGTTTCTTCTCACCTTCAATTAGGTAAATCTCAAAATTTGTACGTAGGATAACACTAAATCTAGATTTTCTTTGAGCATTCATATACAACTTCTATACTATATATAGTGGAGCTTAAAATTTTTGAGGAAGGCCCAAAGCATCCACATAAACTATTAGGTGACCTTATTTTGCTTTCATTTCTATAACATTTGAAGGTGCCGATGGTACATAAGTGTACATGAACAAATAGTGTACACGTACTAACCTACTTATGCATCGTTATGATCTGATGAACACTATTACCATACTTGTGCACAAAACATAGATAGAGATGCAAGCAAGTGTGGCATTTGTAAAGAAACATAGACGGAAGGGCCAATCACATTCTGGATATTAAAAGAAAGTCAACTCATCTCTTTGAAACTTGAAGCTCTCTTGCTACATTGGAAACTATGAGCCCTAATAATGTTTTCACAACTCCACTCTTAGACATGAAAAGTTTTATGATTACACATTGTACCATTTATGGGAACTCATATTTAAAAACTTGCTTACTTACTTAGTTTGTACTTTTGCATTTGGTAGCACTTCTATCAACTCTAGGTAGACCAAGGGGAAAATGTCCTTCCTACTATATAGTAGGTTATGATGTGCACTATTGCCATGCCTTGCTCTCACAAGAAAGAAGCAAGTAAGAGAGTGGAGTCAAAACATTGAATCCAATTGTGTTCCCATTGTTGAAACCAATTCTATTGACCCACTCCATTGTTGAAATCAATTCTACATAATCCAATCCATTTTCAAACAAAGTTTTATGATCACATTGAATTCTCTTAGCTTTCAAATATTTCACACCATGCTAACTTATCTAAGCTATATAATCAAGCTTCGTAGCATTGCTAGACCCAGACACACAAAAAGGAGGACTCTCTCTCTCTCTCTCTCTCTCTCTCTCTCTCTCTCCAACCTAATAGAAGTTTATTGAACAAGGGCTAACAACTCACAAAAGATAATTTCTTTGAGCCTAGCTCCCAAGCTTGGTATTAAAAAATGATTTGCAGTTACATATTCATATTTGTTAGAATTTGTCAAGAGGTTGTGTCATGCATCACTTTTAAAAATACAACAGACTATACATGTAGAATAGAGTATTGATGGTATTCCACTGGGAGGAAAAGATAGCCCTATGAGAATAGTGGCCATGTTTCTTTGGTCGTAGCAACGCGCGGATCACATACTAGTATGCATTATATCACCTAACTTTCTAAGTGCTCACTAGGGAGTAACTAGGGAGTAAGGACTTATATTCAAGAAGCCTTTTAAAAACCCGTATCTCTTTTTATACATAGGAAACCGTTGAAAAAAACCACTCCAACATAACTTGAAGCTCTTAGGTGTTATAAAAATGTCTTTACTTTAAATATAAAAAAAACATAAGAAACCATTGAAAAAAAACACTCAACGTAACTTGAAGTTCTTAGGTGTTATAAAAATGGTTGCTTTAAATTTTATTTTTTTAAAAGCAACGTGCACTTTTTTTTTTTTACACAAAGCATTAAATCTCTTTTCATGCATAGCAAACCATTGAAAAACAAAACACATAACATGACTTAAAGATTTGAGGTGCTGTGAAAATGTGTTTACTTTCAAAGTAAGCACAGTACATTTTCCATACAGAGACTTTAGAGACTAATTTAAACAAGAAGATTTTAAAGTATTTTAGTTCCTCAAATTAACTAAGACAAAGTTAATACATAAGTCTTTGCTTTTACAAATACATAAGGCTCTTAAAAAATCTTACAAGAGAGTAAAAATGTTTTTATGAGGCAAGAATAAATAGAGTTATCAAAGAGGGATTTTCAAAGAAATAGCCACAAAAAAAGTACTCAATATGATATCCATGGGTATGCACATGTGTAAAAAGAAATCGTCCACCAAGAGCAATGTACATAGGAGAGCAAAAAAGATTGATGAAATCAATATTTGGGCCCTATTGGGCATCCACAAAAACTTACATAGATGGGATTGATGAAGCTGATATATCGTTTGTCACCAACATTTATGCACCAAACATCAATCGTTGAGATCCCCTCTTCCAAACGTCCATTGCATTAGAGAAGTCAAACTCATCTCTACCTTCAATGGCAATCACCATCAATGTATTCAAGTGATGGGGGCTTTTCACAAGCCAAGCTCCCATACTCCTCTTCTCTCGTCCCCACCCCATGAAAACCCCCTCTTAGGGAGGGAGTGATAAAAGGCATTGGAAAAAGTAAGAAAAAAAAAATATTATTATGTAAATATATAAGAAAGGTAAAATAGAACACCTCATGCCTGCGGGGTAGCCCATCCCCACCTTGCCTCCTTTTTTCTTCAGTGTTGCCCCGTCGTGTGTCCCTTTTCCTCTCCTTCACTCAAAAAGTCAACCCTCTCTCTCTTCCCCTTGTCCTTTCTCCTTTCTCTCTCCCCTCAAGCTACCCCACCTCTCACCAATAATGCATTATAACTCACCAATAATGCATCCTAACTCACATGCAACTTACCCTATCTTCCAAAATAGTATACCCCACCCCCTCTTTCTCTCTCCTATCATATCCCATGACCCAAATACCCCCCTCTCTCTCTAAAGGGCGCCATGTCTCTTGTCTTGTAGCTAAATAACCTCCCCCACACTCACACACACTCAGTTTCACTAAAAAAGGTGCCCACAGACCCATCCCCACCCGGTGGTTACCTGATTTTTCTTGTGTTCACACACATCTGCACACAGATTCACCTCTAAACACACTCCCCTCTCTCCCCTCTTGTAATACTTTATTCTCCATGTCACCTCTCACTTTTTTTCATCCACTCATCTCTCTCTCTTAGTCTCTCTCTCATGAGACTACTGTTCTGGCACATATACACACAGCCAGACAAGTGGGGCCCACAGTCACATGGCCTATGTAGATAATGATTTCTTCATTTCTAAATTCTAGAATTTCTCCCCCCTCCTCCCCTATATAAAGAGGGGTCACCATCACACTAAATACACACACAACATCACCAAAGAACACACTATGCACTGTGTGTGCCTAGTGCACACCCACACCATCACCATCACCGCAATCACCATGCTTGTCTTGAGAATGACCTCTACACCCTTGGCTATGGAAGATGAAGGGCAACTAAATGAAGGATGATGGCCATAACCCTCGTGCGAGTCTTCGCCATCAACTCCCACCTATCCGCCATGTGCTCTACCACTCTCTCCCTTCTCATTCCCCTACCCAATGCTTCCCATTTCATCACCTTATTCTCTAAATAAAGCTTGAGGTTTTGTGAGTATGTTTTCTTGCAATGTTTTGCCCATGTGAGGTGTGCGGAATCGCCACCTAGTCTTGTGTTTGGAGTGAGTTTGTGTATGTGTGAAAGGTGTGTGGATTCGCCATCCTTTTGTGGTGCCTAAGTACTAAGCCGCAATACCCCCTCCCTCACTCTCTCTCTCTCTCTCTCTCACTTGATCTCATTTCCCTTCCTCTTCATCATTACTCCCAAGTATCCATCTCTCTTGGATGAAAACTTTGTTATGGTGGTGTGTTGTTTGCATCCTAGCCGTTGAAGCTAGGTGGTGCCCCCTGTTTGCTTTACCATGACAGGCTCGAGGGGCTCCATTCGATCCCCGGTGTTTTAGAGGCCGTCGGGGGTTCGGGGTTCGGGGTTCGCTTTGCTCCCGTCATTTGGTGCCCCCACTGAGGATCTTTTCATGAAACCCTTCAGTTTACAAGACTGAAACCCCTAAACTATTGTGAATGGATGAATGGCTAGCAGGATTTGCTAATTGGACGACAGAAGAAGAAGAGCTCCAAGCACAACTAGACGAACTCCGCATCTCCATCGAAGCTCGAGTGCCAGGCGTAACGGTAATCGATTTGCAGTGGGAGAGTCAACCAACACGCCAAACCCAGTGGATATACATAGGCCAAGTGCCAAGAAGAAGAAGGAGAAGGTCAAAACCATGTCCGCAACCTACAACCAACCCACAACAACAAAATGGAAGGAGCTCTACACAATAGAGAATCAACACTATTCTACTTTGAGAATCGGGTAACTCAAGTCACCGAGGTAATTATCACAGTCAGTTTTCAAGTCGCACCTGATGCTGCAGCACAGATAACGGAATCATTGGCTCACACTCTCACTAGAGAAACTAGGGATCTACTGAGTTTGTTTCAGGAAAGAACACCACCCTCTCCCACAAGCTTGGATAGTGACTAAGCACCTCTAAGCTTCACATGAATCAGTACAACCTACCTCAAGACAGATCACACATACCAACACGTGTACGCTCAATCAAGGTAATACTGGATTTGAAGGCTCACTACCAGCACGTCATTGATACCATGTTGGGTGGGGAGCAATTTTTTGAGGTTCTGGCATCAGATCAACCATTTGTCTTACCTTTGGTACAAGGCAATGTACCGTTTGAAGTTTTAATCTATGTCCTAGTATAAGAGGGTATACACGTCTCCTTGTAAAGAAGAAAAAAACTTTTGCAAGTTAAGCAGTGTGTCTTTCTAGCTCTCTCTCAGTAATCATGGCAAGTGTAGCATTTCCAACATTTAAAGGAAAGAAGGGGGAGGATTTGGTAACAGACTTCCTAGATGACTTTGAAGTAGCATGTGTAGTGAGCAACAAAGATACGGATGAATCCCGGGTTAGAATCTTTAAGCATCTCATGAAGCTAGAAGCTAGATCATGGTACAATGCACTTCCACAAGCAACCAAGGATGACTGGGAAACCTTAAAAACCGCTTTTAAGAGGCGCTTTGGGGGAGGTACCACTTCAGAAAAGTTGTGGGACAAGTTGAGAGACTTGAAGCAGGAGGGTCTTTTAGAATATGCCACCTATGAGTCCAAATTTGTGGATTTGTGGGAACGGTGGGTTGAGTCACTGGCAAGGGGGGAAGCCGCACCCGATTTCCTAGAAAAAGATCGGTTCACGCATGGCTTATGGCCGCTTCTCAAGGAGAAGGTGAAAGGTAGATTCCCGGCTACGTACGAGTTAGCCGTTGAGATTGCTCGCCTTAAGGACAAGAAGCTGCGAATGAAAGCCAAAGAAACCGAGTCAACAGAAGCAGGAACATCGCGTCGACCAGCAACTACGACAACCACCATACCACCACCACCGGCTCTTGGGGTAAGAGATGACCAACAAGATATGTTGGCCCATATTACTGACCAGCTGCAGAATTTTTCTGTCCACTTAATACAGCAAGGGAGGAGTCAAGAAAGAGATCAAGACCCTGGAAGAGCACGACGACAAAACAGGGAGTATCATTGCTACAACTGCGGAGAAGACGGTCACGGTATGTACTACTGTCCCAAACCACGACAAAACTATAATAGAGGAGGTAGGAGGAACCAATTGTCACCCCCTAGAGAAAGAACACCCCCACCCCGAGCACCACCCCCACCAACACAAATTCTATGACCACCCCAGACACCACTACAAGCATCCATTCCACCTCTTCCACCAGCCCCACCACCTGATTGCCCTATAAACATCATAAGACTAGAAGAGAAAGGAAAAGCCGTAGTAGTGGATCCACCCAGAGCAGAGGAGAGGGACAAGGGTAAGGAGAAGGTAACCTTTTTAGAACCACTTGAGGCCATGACTGTGAAAAGATCTAGGAGGGAGAAAGCTACACAATCAGATGATGAGAGAAGCATGAGAGGAGAAACTAGCAAGAGGCCATCCAGGCCACGACGGAAATTGGGCATCACCGACTTCTAGCTAGGGGAAAGTTCTAAGCCCTATGATCTAACATTGGATGTGGCAGAGCAAGGACCGAAGATTACATGGCCACAGCTGCTACATCTTGCACCAAAAGTAAGGCGACAATGGTCCAAAATGGTAAGTACAAGACGCTCCAAAACAAAGGTAGCCGGAGCAATTTCGGGTTGCAACATGGATGACATCCTTCCAATTGTCGACGTAAACATAAAAGGAAAGAGGGTTGGAAACACCTACATTGATGGAGGTGCACAAATCTGTGTAATGAGCGAAGCTATGATGCTTCAATTAGGGCTCGAGGTTGACAGGCCTTCTCCATGCAAGGCAAAGATGGCAAACAACGCAAAAGTAAAGTGTGTGGGTGTGGTAAGTGCCGTAAAAATAAAAGCTTTCAACACTAAGGTAGAGGTAGATCTTTTTGTAATGCTTACTAAGGGGGAGGGCTATCCACTAATCTTGGGAAGGCCATGGTTGATGGCCATGAAGGCAAAAGAGGACTGGGGTACTGGCCTTCTATGCATGACTGGTAAGAAAGGGGAGACAATCTACTACGACATGAGGATTGGAAAGCAGAAGCAAATGAATCTGGAAACATCGGCAGAAGAAACCACTAGCGAATCTTCCAGTTCTGAGGAGGAGACCACATCCATCGACGAAAGTGACAGTTCCATTGATGTGATGGGTATCATTATGAAGGATCCACAAAGGGTAAGCACAACTGGTGATCCATCACCAAAAGGGCAACCCAATGAAGAGGAGAGAAAATCACCTGGCCTAGGAGGAAGTAGGTTGAAGGGTATGTTGTCTACGGAATTAACACTTGAGGAGAAAGATAGTTTTTTGCAAATGTTGATGGGATTTTCTAACCTGTTCATTGACAACTATGAAAGAATCACAGGCATTACAGTGGTGGAACATCATATTAAGCTGAAGGAAGGGGTAAAACCAGTTGTGCAAAAGCTACGACGACTGGGGGTCATACAAGAAAAAGCACTCTTGGCCGAGGTAAGGAAACTGCTGGAGGCGGGATTCATCTATCCTGTAGAAAACTCAGAATGGGTGTCACCCGTAGTGGTGACGCCTAAAAACAATGGTAAGTGAAGGGTCTGTGTTGACTACAAACCACTAAATGCAGCTACAAAGAGAGACCACTTTCCTCTCCCTTTCTTGGATGAAATTCGGAATGAAGTAGCGGGTTTTGAATGCTATACCGTCTGTGATGGTTATTCTGGATACTTTCAAATAGGCATAGCCTTGGAAGATCAGTTAAAAACCACTTTTATCACGCCATGGGGTTGTTTTTCATACAGGGTTATGCCATTTGGTCTCACAAATGCACCTGCCACATTCCAAAGATATATCACATATGTTTTTCAACCGTTCTTTGGAACATCCATAAGAGTGTTCATTGATGATTTTTGTATATATAGCTCCTGTATTTCACATTTAGAAAAGGTAATTGAAGGTTTGGCCAGGTTGCAGAGCCTAGGTGGGCAATTAAATGTGGATAAATGCCACATTGGGGAGAGTAAAGTCATTCTACTAGGCCATGAAATTTCAGAAAAAGGTATCAACGCCGACCCAAGTAAGGTGTCCGCACTCATAGCCCTACCTTCACCAACGACCGCACATCAACTGGTCTCTTTTCTACAGAAGGTGAGGTACTTAAGTAGATTCATACATCTACTATCACAACTTGTTCTACCACTGCAACAACTCACTCAAAGATCAACTTTCACTTGGGACGAGGAAAGCGAACATCACTACAACAAGGTAAAGGAGGTCTTAGCCACTCTGTCAACTATCTCACCACCTAAGTGGGATGAAAAATTCTATGTCACCTCAAGTGTTGGTGATGACTCATTGGGGGCTGTGCTACTCCAAAAGGATACGACGACATCTTTCATGAGGCCAATCTACTTCTCTAGTCGAATGATGACAGCAGGAGAGAAAGGTTTCACCCATGTGGAACACTTAGTCCTAGCTCTTAGATTTGCAACTACAAAGTTTAGGTCATATTTGCTGCCTAAGCAATTTGTGATTCTAACCACGGATGAAATATTTCTCTATGTTGTACAACACATGGATGTGTCTGCTAGAATTACTAAATGGCTAGTTCGTCTGCAAGAGTTTGACTACACGGTACAGGTAGAAAGCACGACAAGGGCAAGTTTGGGGGGACTCATGACCTACCAATTCTTTGAAGGGAAGGAGAAGCAATCTAAGGAAGGAGAAGTCTGATTACCTCCAGTACCACCGATGGTAGAAGGAGCATACTCTCTCTACTTTGATGGAGCCTACAAGCGAGCGTCCGACAAAGCAGCTGCAGGCATAGTGGTCTTTGATGACAAAGGGACAAAGGTATTTTCGTTGGGCCAATTGTTAGATTCACATTCTAACAATGAAGCTGAGTATGCAGCACTAACCAAGGGTCTACAATGGTGCGTCTCACGAGGTGTACAACGCCTTAATGTATTTGGGGATGCTCTACTTCTGGTAAGACAATGGAGCATGGACATGCAAGAATCCTAGTTTAAGGACTCACTTAAGTGGTGTAAAAAACTTGTTGGGTAAGTTTGAAGAAGTTCAAATACACCATATCCCAAGGGCTCAAAACCAAGAAGCAGATGCCCTAGCAAGTGAAAGACTACAGGAAGTGGTGGTTGGAGCAATAAAACTAAAGCTCCCTCTATTTCAAGGAAGTGATGCCTTGTCTGACATCATGCATTTTTTGGAAACAGGGGAATGCCCATCAGATTTAACAAAGGGACAGAAGCAATGGCTGACGCAGAAGGCCACAAGGTATCGACTCATCAATGACGGTTTGTACTGTAAGGGTAAGGACCAAATACTCAGGAAGGTCCCTCTCTCTCAGGAAACCACGGGAGTAATTGCTAGTTGTCACGACGGGGTTTGTGGTGGTCACTTTGCCCTAGACATAACAAGTAGGAAAATCTTGCAGGCAGGCTTCATATGGCCTAGCCTCAACCGTGATGTACACCACTAGTGCAAAACGTGTAAATTGTGTCAAAAGTCCGGCACTAGGTCACTTATGCCTGAACCACAGACACCTATTCTCTCATATGGCCCATTTGAAAAATGGGGTATCGATGCCATTGGGCCATTACCTAGGGCCAACTCAGGAAAATTCTACATTATCATGGGGGTCGACTACATGACTAGATGGGCAGAGGCTACAGCCACCACTAGAATCACAGCGGTAGAGGTAGCTAAATTTATCTACGAGCACATATGCTGTAGGTTTGGCACACCTTTAGAGATCATCTCTGATAGAGGGCCAGGTTTTCAGAGCAGACTTGGTAGGAGAATTAATGCAAAAACTGGGCATTACAAGGAGGCACTCTTCACCATATTACCCTCAATGTAATGGCCTAGTTGAAAAGATAAATGGAATGGTTTCTAAAATTATTACCAAGCAGGTAAACAATCATCCTGGAGACTGGGATAAGTATCTACTACCAGCTTTATGAGCCTACAGAACTTCATTTCGTACATCCTTGGGATTCACACCGTATCATCTAGTATTTGGTAAGGAATCAATCTTTCCCATTGAAGTGAAACTACAAAGTCTCATAGTAATGGCAAGCCAGCTTCAACAGCCCAACATGCATTTGAGAGATCACATCATCAACTTGGAAAGACTGCAACTGGACAGAGAAGAAGCAATAAATTATTATGCAGCACAAGCAGAGCATAGACGGCTTAGCTTTAACGAGCATCTCCGGAAAAAAGAATTGAAGAAAGGAATGTTGGTGCTCCGCTACGACAATCGCTTCGACACGCGCAAGGATAAGAAACTCCTACTCCGATGGGAAGGTCCTTTCATCATCAGGAAAAAGTATGCCAACGGAAGCTACCAGCTTATGGAGGCTGATGGAAAACTTCATAAAACCAGGGTAAATGGTTGGCAACTTAAACCTTATTTTCTTCGATTTGACCAGGCTCCACCAATTGACATTCCAGATGAGGACACACCATCAGCCGCCACCTTCGACGATAATGATCAAACAGATGAGCTAGAGACATGAATGCCTCTAGCCAAAAGGGGAGGGCTAATGATGGGGGCTTTTCACAAGCCAAGCTCCCATACCCCTCTTCTCTCGTCCCCACCCCATGAAAACCCCCTCTTAGGGAGGGAGTGATAAAAGGCATTGGAAAAAGTAAGAAAAAAATAAAGTATGATTATGTAAATATATAAGAAAGGTAAAATAGGCCACCTCATGCCTGCGGGGTAGCCCATCCCCACCTTGCCTCCTTTCTTCTTCAGTGTTGCCCCGCCATGTGCCCCTTTTCCTCTCCTCAACTCAAAAGGTCAACCCCCTCTCTCTTCCCCTTGTCCTTTCTCCTTTCTCCTTTCTCTCTCCCCTCAAGCTACCCCACCTCTCACCAATAATGCACCGTAACTCACATGCAACTTACCCTATCTTCCAAAATAGTATACCCCACCCCCTCTTTCTCTCTCCTATCATATCCCATGACCCAAATACCCCCCTCTCTCTCTAAAAGGCGCCATGTCTCTTGTCTTGTAGCTAAATAACCTCCCCCACACTCACACACACTCAGTTTCACTAAAAAAGGTGCCCACAGACCCATCCCCACCCGGTGGTTACCTGATTTTTCTTGTGTTCACACACATCTGCACACAGATTCACCTCTGAACACACTCCCCTCTCTCCCCTCTTGTAATACTTTATTCTCCATGTCACCTCTCACTTTTTTTCATCCACCCATCTCTCTCTCTTAGTCTCTCTCTCATGAGACTGCTGTTCTGGCACATATACACACAGCCAGACAAGTGGGGCCCACAGTCACATGGCCTATGTAGATAATGATTTCTTCATTTCTAAATTCTAGAATTTCTCTCCCCTCCTCCCCTATATAAAGAGGGGTCACCATCACACTAAATACACACACAACATCACCAAAGAACACACTATGCACTGTGTGTGCCTAGTGCACACCCACACCATCACCATCACCGCAATCGCCATGCTTGTCTTGAGAATGACCTCTACACCCTTGGCTATGGAAGATGAAGGGCAACTAAATGAAGGATGATGGCCATAACCCTCGTGCGAGTCTTCGCCATCAACTCCCACCTATCCGCCATGTGCTCTACCACTCTCTTCCTTCTCATTCCCCTACCCAATGCTCCCCATTTCATCGCCTTATTCTCTAAATAAAGCTTGAGGTTTTGTGAGTATGTTTTCTTGCAATGTTTTGCCCATGTGAGGTGTGCGGAATCGCCACCTAGTTTTGTGTTTGGAGTGAGTTTGTGTATGTGTGAAAGGTGTGCGGATTCGCCATCCTTTTGTGGTGCCTAAGTACTAAGCCGCAATACCCCCTCTCTCACTCTCTCTCTCTCTCTCTCTCTCTCTCTCTCACTTGATCTCATTTCCTTTCCTCTTCATCATTACTCCCAAGTATCCATCTCTCTTGGATGAAAACTTTGTTATGGTGGTGTGTTGTTTGCGTCCTGGCCGCTGAAGCTAGGTGGTGCCCCTTGTTTGCTTTACCATGACAAGCTCGAGGTGCTCCATTCGGTCCCCGATGTTTTAGAGGCCGTCGGGGGTTCGGGGTTCGCTTTGCTCCCGTCACAAGCTTACTTGTTTTAAAATTCTTAGAACCTTTCTGGGAATAATTAGATTTAGCATGTGGATAGCTCATACAATATGTGCAAAAAAGCCTCACGTTCTTGTCATCATATGCAAGCCAAGGTTTAAAACGATGTAACCACTCATCTTGCCAAAGCTTTTTACAACCTTTCTTATTATCCGACTCCGCACTAGCCTCTCTTGCATTTTTCATTTTCAACATCAATAACAATGGTGGTCGATGCCTTACCAGTTTTCTCCGCGATTCATGCCCTTTTTGAAGCTATCTTTGTCAAGGTGTTGTATTGCTCGTGCCTTTTTGGAAGCTATCTTTGTCAAGATGTTGTATTGCTCCAAAGATCGTTGATGAAACTTTTGCTCCATGACACTATTTTACAAGACATATACAAATAATATTTTAGTAAAATGCACAATGCTAACATTGCTAAATTTAAGTGAGCATTGAATAGGTAAAAGAATTAAAAATAACTTACCACGTTAATGGATTATTGGAGTATTGTTGAAGTCTAACTTCTAAGCTTTAAAGCGAAGTCTTTTCCAGAACACAGAGCACTGAGCACCTACAGGCGATCCGAGACTCAATTTTCCATGATTTGCAACTTTGCAAGCAGCTTAGGACGATAACCTTTGAAATTTGTGGCCACTTACAAAGAAGGTATCAACTTCTTGAGGAGACTCAAAAGTCTTTGAACGGCGAAACAGAGCGTACGCAGTGCAACTGGCTTAAACTTGTCAAGGTCTAAGGTCTTGGGTTCAAACCTCCTTGACAACTCGTGTGACATGAAGCCCTTAAGGGATGTTCCCCCCTGGTCCATATGATGGGTTGGTCAACCTTATCCGGCTAGGATGCTCCACCTCACAGAGTCGGGTGTGTGAGTTGTAATTTAAAGTTCTACTCTCTATTTTTAAAAAAAACTACCTTAAACTTGGAGTTGGAAGTTGGTGAACAGTGAGCACTGAATCCTGACCCTTGAAGTCCCTAGCCTTGTGGCTTGAGGGGATGTGATTCTTTCAATGAGAAAATGCATTGCAGAGCAAGCGGGAGTCAAAGGCTCGGAGCAGCTTCGCATCGGCAGTGTCTGATGAGCAGTGAGCACTAAGCAGGCTGCGGCGACCTTGATAGTTGACACTTTAGCTGCGAGCAATGAGCACCAAGCGGGCTACCGCCTCAGTGAACCATGGATTGCACAGTGCGCAGAGACACTCGGGAGCTTGAGCCGCGAGCAGAAGGCAGGAGGCTCGGAAGTGAATTTCTCAATTTTTGTAAATATTAAAGTTAAGGCTTACTATTTACTACTTAGAGAGATACTAGATTAGTTTAAATTTTAAAACTTTAAAGTTTTAATATCCTATCATTCATGCCAATCACTGAGCAATGAGCAGTTCCATTGCCCAGTGCCCACACTCCAAACTTTAAAGTCCATAATCTAAGTTCTGACTCCTGAGATCTCCTTTTCTCTATGTTTTTAGAGCCTTTGAAGCTCGAACTTTTCACTGCTGAGTGCTCAATCATTGATGCTCAGTGCTCAATCATTAATGGATGCAGTGTGCACGAAAGCCTTAAACTTTAAAGGCTTAAGCATTCCAAATTCCAATCTATTATCTAGGGCTAAATTATAACCTTTAAAGTTTAAGATAATGTTATAAATTGAAGTTTTGCACTTTGAACACTAAGTTATGGATTTTTTAGAGCCAATTTTGCAAAACTTTCAAAATTTAAAGTTTGTATTTATTGGTTTGTACAAACTTCAAAGTGGGAACACCAGTGTCCCGTTGGCAAGGGCATCGGGCATTGATAGTGACCACATGGATGACGGTACACATATTATACCTGTAACATGTATGATGTATCATAATACATATATACATATGGTTCTCTTAGCTCTATGTAGCTTGTATGGTTATTATGTTATTACTAGTGTGGCCGGCGGCTTTGCCGCCCCTCTCTCTCTCTCTCTCTCTCTCTCTCTCTCTCTCTCTCTCTCTCTCTCTCTCTCTCTCTCTGTGTGTGTTTCTCGGACCTGCAGGCGACACTGCCGGATTGATCTCCTGTTGACGCGTGTCAGGGGCGTGGGAGCCGGAATCCCCTCCCCCTTTATCTATTAGTATAGATTCTCAAGAGTCGGGAGTCAATTCTCTCTCTCTCTCTCTCTCTCTCTCTCTCTCACACACACACACACACACACACACACACACACACACACACATACATTATACTACACTAGTATGGCCGACCGCCTTCGGCGGCCTCTCTCTCCTCTCTCTCTCTCTCTCAAAGTGCTCAAATCCGACCTCCGATGAGCAGTTTACGGTCAAAACAGGCTCCAAAAACCCCAAAAACACACCTGCGGGTGTTTCTCCTCTTCTCTCCATGTTTTTTCTGGTCTTCTCTCAGTTTTTTCAGTTCCCACACTTAGCTTTATTAGTTGGGCACCCTAATTGGCCTCTTAGATGACCTCAAACGGACCCCGAACAAGCCAAAAACTGACCTCGCAGTGCATAGTTGTCACCTTTTTGCATCATCCGCACACCTGGCACTCATTTCTTTTCAATAATGCGTCTCGCAACCACGTGAAGTGGCCCCAAAAAGTGTTCCTAATGATGACCTTTCTGCATAACTCTCACAAGAAAACACCCACGTTATGTCCGTCCTCATCCGCGTGCAAATATTGACCCCGTTCGCCCTCCTGACGCAACTAGATGCCATCTGACGCACCTGCTTACCTCATGTCGTCGGACCACAGATAGCTTCCTCGAGAATTTTTACGCACTATAAACTCCTCATTATTTTAGAAAAAACATACTGGTACTGGTGATAGTGAAAATCGATGCACTATGTACATGCTGTCCTACGTGTACACATGTGGACCCCACGTAACCACTTGGCTCTGGAAAATGGGCAATTCTTTATTTGATGCACCATGCATGTGTATGTACATATGCGCAATCCCTTGCTCCAAAAAACTCCTGACATAATTTTCCCCTCCCCTAGCCTGCTAGATCATTCATGATCAGCAGCAGCAAAGAGAGATATGAGACTCGCCGCATCACAGGTCTCCTCATCCCTCACCAACACTGCTTTATCCACAGACAGCTCATCTTGCTCCACCATCATCAATCTAGCATGATACAATTTAAGACGCAATCCATTTACTCTTGACTTATGTAGAACACCATCCAGGTTAGCCAGCTGATATGTGCCATTTGGAAAACATTCCACTACCTTGAAAGGGCCTTCCCACTTAATTTGAAACTTCTTTTGGAAGGTGTTGTCCAGCTTACTGTTGTAGCGCAAAACCAAGTCATGTTTCTTGATACCCTTACTTTTGACCTTTTCATTTATCTTTGCCAAAGCCTTATCCTGCATCTGCCCATAATGCTCCAATGCGCTCATCCTATCCAACTAGACCTCTTGTAACTGCAAGAGCCTCTCTTTGAATGCATCACTAGGCGGCCCAAGCAACTTCTCTAACATCTTGACCGCAGGCAACTCTAATTTTGTCCATATGTAGGTTTGCCAAGTTTTTGAAAAAAAGGTTTTTTCGAGCACTGCAGTGAATACCTCTCTCTCTCTCTCTTGCTCTCTCTCACGCGCGCACGTGCTGACACACGCTGCCCTAGTGGAGCCAACGGCCATCTTTCGCTCTCTCTCACGCGCGTGTTCAGTCGACACAGACACCCAATCAACATTCAACAGTGAATACCTCTCTCTCTCTCTCTCTCTCTCTCTCTCGCTCGCACGCATGCACTCACCACTGTGTCGACTGCTCTCACCTGACGCCTGTGTCACTTACGCAGTGCACTACTGGATGAGTCTTGTGCTGACATATGTCCGAGGGAGGGGCCGGAATCCTTTCCCTCATTAGTATAATATATATATATATATATATATATATATAATTATTTATTTATTTTATTTATATGTATATACTCAGCTCCTCTTCACTTGGTTGTTAAATGGCACTAATCCTTTTTATGGATATTTTCATAAGGAGATTTCCCCTTTCTTGCCCAACATTAAGGCACGTTTCCTTTTGGGCCCAATTTCTACCTCGACCCCCTTCCCTTTTGGCACCACTCCAAAGGGCAAAACCATTTTCTCAACGGGGCCATGGCCCCCTCAACAACATAGCCACCCATATTACAAAGACATCGTTCACTAGAGCATCTCCCTTTAAAGGCTCCAAACCTAGTGAACGTACAAAAAACCAAACCGTACCCTGGCTTTTACAAGGAGCCACAGCCCACAACCTTACACACATCACCACTAACTACATAATGCACAAAAATAGAACCAGTCAAACCTGCAAGGGGGATGCCACAATACCGTGTGGTCTGTCACGGAGGGTCCCTTCCCCGGGAGCACCTCTAATCGCCTGCTATGCAAGTCCCTCCCACGAAGATCTTAATGAATATAGAGGATTCGAGGTTGTACTCTACTTGATAAGCTTGATGATTGTTACCCAAGGCATATTCTAATGATAGCTAAAAATTACAACAAACCAATTAGACCTTCTAGTTTCTCAAAATAGTACGAATTGCGCACAACTACAACCACCAAAAAATCAACTCCCTCTAAGCATCGATGATCACACATCGCGTATTCTGGAGAGATGAGAAAAAGCGTTTTTTTCATTTTTTGTGCATCTGCAGCAAAAGAGCGAGAGATGCTCCGTCCATAGAGAGACCTCTCTCTCTCTCTCTCTCTCTCTCTCTCTCTCTCTATTTGCATCCGCTCTGAGCTCGCCATAGATCGCGAGGCAGATGAGACAAAACCACCTTACAATAGCGAGGCTAAACATTAAGGCATGCCATGTGTTTGGCTTCTTTCCCTGACATCAGATGGCTCCATCGTGATGCGCATGCGTTGCTCTACATGAGAGAGAGAGAGAGAGAGAGAGAGTCCACTGCTGGGTTCTGCTCCTCCATGGAAAGGACGAGAGAGAGAGAGAGAGAGAGAGAGAGAGAGAGAGCGACTTTGCCTTCTCAAGTTCGCATGTACACTCTGTAGCACGAGCTCGCCTCCACCTGAGGTCTGTTACACCTGTCCCGTGATCTTTGCGCTCCCAAAAATATCTCCCTTTTCTAACTCACGGCTCTTAGATTCCCTTTACTTTTAAGCCATTTACAAAGAAAAGTACGACTTCGTGTTGCCTTGGTGATTGAGATAAGGCATGTAAATTCTATTTCTCCTAGGTATAGAAAAAACATTCCCCAAAGATTTTGCTTTCCTTTCTCTTTTACCTCCATTGCCAACACAGCATCTCCCTTTATTCTCTTTAATTCGACTGTTTGTCACACCTTTGCTTCTTTATAGGGAATCTCGAAAGGTCCTGTTTGCTCTACAGCCTTCCTTCGTTCATCCCTACTAAATTTTTCAAGGCAGCACATCCAACACAGGTCTCGAGCTCGCTCTACCGTAAGCTCAGGTTTGAAACACATCGATCTAACCAACTCGTCATGTGTGTTCTGTTTATCTGGTGTGCAACTCTGCGTAAGACCTCTGTCAGACTGGGGCACCCGTTGTTGACTAGGGAGTAAGAGCGAGATGAGAGAACACGAGAGCTGGAGAGAGAGAGAGACGACTCCAGAACTGAGAACCCCAAAAGTGTGTCCAATGACTACACAAGATGAGTTTATATAGAGGGGACCAGGGTGCTAGATATAGAGACACTATATATGGGCTCAACACCCCCACTCAAATGAAGGTCCCTTACTGTGGATGAAAAAGCCCTTGGGGGCTCCAGGGAAAAACCCACAGCTCTATATATACCCCCACCGTTATATTAAAATATTTCAAATGTACATTTACAATGTTCAAAGGAGCTACATCACTCCTGTTTTACAATGTGCCCTTTCAAAGGTCTTCTTATAATCCAAGATATAGATGATTGAACTACATCAAATTCTTTGGTAGAGCAACTTCAATATCCTTGAGCCCCCATACATAGTGCTTGATGTTATTTAAATTTTGTAAACAACATCAACTCGAGAAACATGTAGAAATGTGAAGGTTAGAAATAATCACTCCATATTTTCCTTAGAGACGGTTCGCGATGCCGCTCTAGAGACGACAAATAAACAAATATAATGTTGATGCAATCACATGTGCACACATATAAACAATGTTGATACAAAATATAATGTCAATGTAATCATATGTACACACATATAAACAATGTTGACATAAAATAAACATGATGGGATCATGTAATCACATTTGCACTGTCATAATAATCAATATCTAATTCTCCTAAATGATTTTCTCATATTAAACTGATCATTTAATGTGGGGAAGTGCCAAGGGAGAAAAAGCTAGAATATTGGTTAAGTTAGCAGACCGGCCACAGTAGGGATCCAAAGGAGGGAAAATAGGGATCCAAAGGGGGGGCCATCTGCAAAAGAGCCATGTGAAACAATGGGCCAAAAAGACCCTAAGGTTCAGCCCATTAAGACTTCCAAAATGCTAAGGTTCCAAAATTCAAAGGTTGTGTCCAAAGGTCAACCCTAGGGAAAATTGGATGCTTAGTGTGTGCCCAAAAAGTCTTTCTACATCCCTACATGGGAGGGGGCGAGCCCCAAAGCTAGGGGATGAGAGAGAAAGCCACACACACACACACACACACAGGCTCCCTTTACACAAAGGGAATGAGGGACACATGTCAGCTCCCTAGGCCAGATGCCCACAAGGTGTGCCCAATTCCTATTGGAAGACCCTTGAAGTGGACCAATGAGAATTAAGCTAGAGTAAATCTAGTTTAATTAATTTAAAAACATTTAATAAAAGAAACCAATAAGAATTAAGTGTCCTAGAAGACTATTGGGCAGTCTCCCAAGGTGTTCAATGAGCATTCAGGAGCCCCATGGCTTGCCTGATTCCTATTGGCCAGGAGGCAAAGGGGTCCAATGAGAGTTTAGTTTAATTATTTAATTACCTAAAGCTCTCACAAAAGGGGAAAGGGGGACACATGTCAGAAGGCTATCACTTATGCTGCTTAATCCCTATTGGCTTGACCTGGGGAGGTCCAATGAGGCAAAAGCCAGACTTACTTAGCAGCTAGGGCTCGCCCAAGAGAGAGAGGGGGCTGATTTTTGCTTGGCATTTACACACACACACTCACACTTGACCATGTGTGAAGGAAAAATACTCTATCTCCTCCCAAGCTTTAATGGAGAGCTCATCACCTACTCCAAGCTTGTGAGATAGAAGCCTACATCAACACTCTCTTGGCATGTGGATGCAAATCCAACCAAGAGCCAAGCTTCAATGCATGCTCATCTTCTCTACCAAGCTAATTACTAAGCTAAGCTATGCTAATATGAGTGATTATGTGAGGAGATGTACTTCTTTCTCGTAAGATACTTCTTTTTCCTCTCAATCTACTCTCATACCCTGCTAGCTCTCACCATCTTCGAAGGTGTGTGAGGTCTTGGGTCTGAAAACGGGGATAATTCAAGTTGTGTTTGATTAAGTGTTTTGCTTGGTGTATGAAGCTTCCATCTTCATTGCACTAGCTAGTCTTGAAGGAACACAAAGAATTGTATTGTACAATGTCTCTCTTGATGGGAGAAACCATAATACAAAGCCTTTTGGAGGGGGGACCGGCTCCATGCAAATCCGGTCCTCAACTGTTATCAATAGCTTAATTGCTCTCTCTTTTGAAAGTATTGTCGATGCTATCTAACTAGGTGTTATGCTTTTTGTTGCTCTCTCCACCCAAGCACTCTTGTAATTCTCATTAAGAATCAACTCTAATGAAATGCCCACTATGTTCATGCTAAATTCCGCTACACAAAAGATTTTAGGCCATTAAATGTTACATTGGTATCAGAGCTCAAGGTTTCTCTTTTCTTGCTCAAGAAGGGAGGTCCTCAAGCTAGCTACAAATGGTTGGTATTATTAATTGCCTGTGAGTAAGTAGAATAGGGATTTTTCAGCCTTGCAGTGCGCCTGCCTTTGTGCAGTTAACGGGGCATCACCGTCGAGAGCTATGGTCTTAATAGTGGAGTCCTACGGGGCTTGCCTACGGCTTAACCACTATTGAGCTATTAGAAGCTTGACAGGAGCCGGTGCTGTTTTGGTGTCGAAAGACCCTCTCTTCTATTCCTTGCAATTAATGGTATTCGAGCCGCGGGTACAGTAGCTTGAGTGCTTTTTCTAAAGGGGTAAAGAGGAGTAGCAACTAGGGCTTGAAGTGCCAAAGTACACCTAAAAAGTTTACACCTAAAAGTTGTTAGAATGGCTGACAATATTAAAGAGAGTGAAATTAATGTTGATAACTTTGATTTTGCTCATGAGCAAGCTACTAATGATGCTTCAATGCTTGTTAATTATCTTGTTTCTAGGCTTCAACAAGCCATGGGCAATCCATCTCTCCAAAGTGAAGTGCAACGGCAGCTCCGTGCTCACGGGATTCTCCAAGCTCATCACCATGACGAGAGAACACCTAGGAAGCCTCCTTGTGAGACTACCAAAAGAGGTCTCTCTCCGATTCGGGAAGAAGAAGAGAATCCATATGAAGGGCTCAAGAACTTACTTCTGGATGATGCATCTCCTTCCCAAAGGAGAATTCAAGAGCCTCCACCGAAGGAACGAGAAAGAAGCGAGTCTCCCGCCACCTCGGCGGAGATGGCTCCACGAAGACGGCGGGCTAAACGCTCTCCATCACCACCAAAGCGGAGAAGACCATCACACTCTTCTCCACGCCATAATTCAAAGAGGGATGATAAAAAGCAAGAGAAGAAAAAGGCGAGAAAGAGGACACCCTCTTCTCCATCTTCTTCATCCTCTTCCTCTTATGAAAGCTATGGTGAAGACGACAAAGATCAAGACAAGAAAAAGGCGAGAAAGAGGTCACCCTCTTCTCCACCTTCTTCAAATTCTTCACCTTCTGAAGAAAGTGATGATGCAACTTTTGAACCATCAAAAAGAAGAGGCCATAGGAAATCCTATGCCGCATGGAAGAGGTCGTCCAAACTGAAGAAATTCAAAGAGGGAGGGAAGAGCATCTCTTTCCTTACCTATGATGGCACCTTCGGTGCTACAGACAAAGTTTTGGCCTTTATCCAGCAATTCGATGCGGCGTTTGGAGATGAGGGCTTCACGGAGTCCTCTAAGCTACGCCATGTAGCTATGCACTTTCAAAAGTCCACCAGACAATGGTGGTCTAGCCTACGAGCCAACGGTGAAGCTGAACACGGAAGGCTTTAAGAAGAGCTTCCATTATGAAGCAGTTTTTGGCCACCGATGCCAAAGACAAAGTACTCACCGAATGGCGAAGCTTAAAGCTCTCTCCCAATGAATCCATCCACAAATATGTAGACAAGTTTTGGGACCTACAACTCAAAGCCACTGTCTTCAAAAAGTTGGATTTTGGAGAGCAAAAGCAACAATTTTGTGCGGGCTTAACCGAAGAAATGGCGGAGTATGTCAACTCCCAAAGACCACGTACCATATCGGCGGTAATACACCATACTATGGTGGCCTCGCGAATCAATTTCCAAACGGGGGGTAAAAGAAATAATAAGCCCCCGGAAAACAAGGGTTCCAATGAGCCTAAGGGGAAGGACAATGTCCAAAAGTCTCCTAAGGGCAATTCCAACAAAGCTAAAGAGAAGGGAGTTTACAAAGGAAAGAATAAACTCTCTCCTGAAGAGCTTGAGCGTTATCGTAAAGATAACCGGTGTTTCAAGTGCGGCGAACAAGGGCATGCGTAACGCGCTTGTCCCCAAAAGAACAACCGCCAAGATCCTCCTAGAGTTTCTTTGGTTGAAATCCAAGAGGAGGAGATTCACCAAACTCACCACAAAGGATCTCCTCTATGCCATGCTTGGGGAAAGGTAAGAGAACATGATGCTTTTATTCTCTTTGACCCTGGTTCTACTCACAATTTCATATCTATGGAGTTAGCCACCAAGCTAGGCATACAATCCTACGAGATGGGAGATATCCTACCCGTAGACAGTGCCTTCAAGGGGCAAGAAGCTTCAGTCACTCCCTTAATCGGGAAATTGAGGCTTCATGTCCAAGGCTATGTGGACAAAGAGGATTTCTTTATCTCTCCTCTCAAGCATGAGGATGTAATCCTAGGGGCACCATGGTTTGACCGTCTGGCTGCCCATGTTAAATTTCCTGAAAGGAGAATCTCCTTTAAGTTCAGGGAAAAGGACATGTATATAGATGCTAGGGAGATGGGTAACACCATCCCCATTGTACATACACCAGCTTTCAACAAGTCAATAAAGAGCTCTATTTCCGTGTACATGATTTTTGTTAAAGATTCTCAAAATGAACCTAATGCTTTAGCAAAACAAAATAAAAGCAACCAAAAGGAATTAGAGTTATCCAATTTTCTCAAGGGGTTTCAAGATGTCTTTATTGACGACATCCCTTGTGAGCTACCTCCTAAACGAGGTAATGACGACCATGCAATTGAACTTCTTCCAAGAAGTTCACCGCCTAACAAACCTCCTTATAGAGTTTCTCAAGCTCAACAAGAGGAGATTATGCGGCAAGTGCATGAGTTAATTGAGAAGGGCATGGTTAGGCCTAGCTCATCTCCATTTTGCTCACCTGTGCTATTAGTGCAAAAGAAAGACGGCACATATCGTATGTGTGTCGACTATAGAGCACTAAATAGGATCACTATCAAGAATAGGTTTCCCGTTCCACGGGTAGAAGACCTATTTGATAAGCTACAAGGATCGACCTACTTCAGTAGGATTGACCTAAAAAGTGGCTATCATCAAATAAGGATAGTTGATCAAGACATTGTAAAGACCGCATTTCGTACTACATTTGGTCTTTACGAATACATTGTCATGCCTTTTGGCTTGACTAATGCACTAGCCACATTTAACCGCTTGATGGAGAAGCTGTTCAGGCCTCATCGAACCTTCACTGGAGTGTTCTTTGATGATATTATCATCTACTCTAATTCATTGGAGGAACACAAGCAACACCTCCAGGTAATATTTCAAGTTTTAAGAGAGAATAAACTTTATGTTAATCGAAAGAAAAGTGAATTTTTCTTGCAAGAGATTCAATATTTAGGTCACATTATCTCTCAAGATGGAATCCAAATGGATCCATCCAAGTTAGAGGTAATAAAAGGATGGCCTAAACCAAGGAATCTTCATGAACTAAGAAGCTTTATAGGTATGTGTGCATACTATAGACGCTTCATAGAAAAGTTCTCACAAATTGCGGGACCATTACATGACCTAACAAAGAAAAATGTTAGGTATACGTGGTCTACTAAGGAGAACAATGCTTTCGAAAAGCTTATCTCTCAACCTGTGCTTACACTACCGGATCTCTCAAAACCATTTGAGGTCCAATGTGATGCTTGTGGTGATTGCCTTGGGGCTGTTCTGCTCCAAGAAGGGCACGCCATAGGCTATGAGAGTCGAAGGCTCGACCCTGTTGAGCAAGCTCTAGGCATATACGAAAAAGAACTCCTTGCAGTTCTACATGCCTTAGACTCATGGAAGCACTATTTATTGGGGACTCCTTTCATTCTGCGAACGGATCACCAAAGTCTTAAGTACTTCATGACGCAGACCAAGCTCTCCGACAAACAAATGAGGTGGGCAAATTTCCTTTCGCAATTTCATTTTCATATTGCTCACATTGCTGGCAAGCATAATCAAGTAGCCGATGCACTCTCAAGACGACCGAGAGTGAATGCGGTTTCCATAGCAACTCACAATGATCTATCTTTAATGATAGATGAGTATGCTATTGATCCCGATTTTAGAGATGTGATTTCAGCCCTTGCATTAGGGAAGAAAGAAGAACCATTTACTTTACAAGATGGTTATCTTCTCTATGGCAATAGACTATGCGTTACTAACTCACTACGTGAGAAAGTAATGTATGAATCTCATGCTCCCCCATATGCGGGGCATAGAGGGATTCAGTCTACCCTAAAGGGAATTGAAACATATTTCTATTGGCCTACCATGAGAGTGAACATACACGAGTATGTTTCCAAATGTGTGGTATGTCAAAAGACAAAATTTGATAGAGGGAAGCAACTTGGATTGCTTCAACCCTTGCCAATCCCTAATTCACCTTGGGAGAGCATATCCATGGATTTTATCTTTGGATTGCCTAAGTCTATCCATGGGAATACGGGAATATGGACGATAGTAGACAGGTTCAGTAAACAAGCTCATTTTATACCTGTCAAAAAGACTATCAAAGCCCATCAAATGGCAACCCTCTTCATTTCACAAATTTTCAAGTACCATGGCTTGCCAATGTCCATAGTGTCGGATAGAGATCCTAGAATGACCAGTAATTTCTGGAAGGGTCTCTTTGAGAATTTAGGAACAAGGCTAAACTTCTCTTCGGCCTATCATCCACAAACTGATGGCCAAAGTGAAATAGCTAACCTAACCATTCTCGATCTACTAAAAGCCTATGTAACGGAAGTAGATCAAAGATCCCAATGGGAGAAGTACTTACCCTTAGTAGAGTATGCTTACAATAACACTGTACATACTTCTACAGGAAAAGCACCTTTCGAGGTAATTGAGGGAAGATCAAAAAGTCCCTTGCTACTTAAGGTACATGGGAAGATCTTCGCTGCAGATGAGTATAGCCGAGACCTACAAGAATCTTTCCAAAAGATTAAGGATGCTATCTCTATCTCACAGCAAAGGCAAAAGGCTGCTGCTGACAAGCACAGAAGAGCCCAAACTTTTAAAGAAAACGATTGGGTCTTGTTAAAGTTTCCCAAGGCTCGATTAAGGCACACGACGGGCAAGAATCCTACGGGCCACCAAAAGTACTATGCTAAACTAGCAAAAAGGTATTATGGTCCCTTCCAGATTCTTAGGCCAATCAATGAGATGGCCTATCAACTTAAGTTGCCCAATCATTGGCTCATACACAATGCTTTTCATGTGAGCCTCTTAAAGCCTTACAAAGGAGAGCCACCTCAAGAACCAACTATTGAAGACCCACTGGAGATCGAGGACCACGAGGAGGTGCTGCAGCCCGAGTCCATTCTCCGACATGAAGACAAGGTATTAAGAGGCGGTAAGACTATCCGACGATATCTTATTAAGTTTAAGAATTATCCTTTTGAAGATGCTAGATGGATGCAAGGCATACAATTAAAGGATAACCTAAACCTTGTCAATGCTTACAATGCTTCCCAAGAGTAAGCAAATGTACAAAATGTTAAAAATGAACAAAATTTTTTGTCTTATAAGACTCTCTTTTTCTTTATTTGTGCACAAAAATGAAGTAGTATGCATGCTTAGATCAAGTTTGCGGAGACGACGTCTCCCAAACACCAAGTAGAGCTTGTCACTCTACTATGGAAGACTAATAGGACTAATGTGCAGACATGCTTGCGGCAGCCTCAGGCTCTCAAGCGCCAAATGGACTAGTCATCCATTATGGAATGATGTCGTAGGGTAACATAGGGATCCTCTACCCGCTAAGAAAAGGACTCATGCGTATGCTTTATCTTCTCTACACCATAGTCGAGGACGACTATGATTTCAAGAGAGAGGTAATGTCATAATAATCAATATCTAATTCTCCTAAATGATTTTCTCATATTAAACTGATCATTTAATGTGGGGAAGTGCCAAGGGAGAAAAAGCTAGAATATTGGTTAAGTTAGCAGACCGGCCACAGTAGGGATCCAAAGGAGGGAAAATAGGGATCCAAAGGGGGGGCCATCTGCAAAAGAGCCATGTGAAACAATGGGCCAAAAAGACCCTAAGGTTCAGCCCATTAAGACTTCCAAAATGCTAAGGTTCCAAAATTCAAAGGTTGTGTCCAAAGGTCAACCCTAGGGAAAATTGGATGCTTAGTGTGTGCCCAAAAAGTCTTTCTACATCCCTACATGGGAGGGGGCGAGCCCCAAAGCTAGGGGATGAGAGAGAAAGCCACACACACACACACACAGGCTCCCTTTACACAAAGGGAATGAGGGACACATGTCAGCTCCCTAGGCCAGATGCCCACAAGGTGTGCCCAATTCCTATTGGAAGACCCTTGAAGTGGACCAATGAGAATTAAGCTAGAGTAAATCTAGTTTAATTAATTTAAAAACATTTAATAAAAGAAACCAATAAGAATTAAGTGTCCTAGAAGACTATTGGGCAGTCTCCCAAGGGGTCCAATGAGCATTCAGGAGCCCCATGGCTTGCCTGATTCCTATTGGCCAGGAGGCAAAGGGGTCCAATGAGAGTTTAGTTTAATTATTTAATTACCTAAAGCTCTCACAAAAGGGGAAAGGGGGACACATGTCAGAAGGCTATCACTTATGCTGCTTAATCCCTATTGGCTTGACCTGGGGAGGTCCAATGAGGCAAAAGCCAGACTTACTTAGCAGCTAGGGCTCGCCCAAGAGAGAGAGGGGGCTGATTTTTGCTTGGCATTAACACACACACTCTCACACTTGACCATGTGTGAAGGAAAAATACTCTATCTCCTCCCAAGCTTTAATGGAGAGCTCATCACCTACTCCAAGCTTGTGAGATAGAAGCCTACATCAACACTCTCTTGGCATGTGGATGCAAATCCAACCAAGAGCCAAGCTTCAATGCATGCTCATCTTCTCTACCAAGCTAATTACTAAGCTAAGCTATGCTAATATGAGTGATTATGTGAGGAGATGTACTTCTTTCTCGTAAGATACTTCTTTTTCCTCTCAATCTACTCTCATACCCTGCTAGCTCTCACCATCTTCGAAGGTGTGTGAGGTCTTGGGTCTGAGAACGGGGATAATTCAAGTTGTGTTTGATTAAGTGTTTTGCTTGGTGTATGAAGCTTCCATCTTCATTGCACTAGCTAGTCTTGAAGGAACACAAAGAATTGTATTGTACAATGTCTCTCTTGATGGGAGAAACCATAATACAAAGCCTTTTGGAGGGGGGACCGGCTCCATGCAAATCCGGTCCTCAACTGTTGTCAATAGCTTAATTGCTCTCTCTTTTGAAAGTATTGTCGATGCTATCTAACTAGGTGTTATGCTTTTTGTTGCTCTCTCCACCCAAGCACTCTTGTAATTCTCATTAAGAATCAACTCTAATGAAATGCCCACTATGTTCATGCTAAATTCCGCTACACAAAAGATTTTAGGCCATTAAATGTTACATGCACACATATAAACAATGTTGATACAAAATATAATGTCAATGTAATCACATGTACACACATATAAACAATGTTGATACAAAATATAATGTCAATGTAATCACATGTACACACATATAAACAATGTTGACATAAAATAAACATGATGGGATCATGTACCATCGCATCATGTTCAACAAATCTAAGAAAAATTATGGAATAGTAACCATCATCATGGCTTTACGTACCATGGCATCATGGTCCTCACCATGGCATTAGAGACGTTTTTCAAAATAAGAATAAAAATTGTGGAACACTAATGGTCATCATGGCTTCACGTTCCATGGCATCATGGTTCTCGCCATGGTATTAGTGACGCTTTCAACAAATTGCGGAACAGTTTTCCTCATTATGGCTTCACGTACCATGGCATCATGATTCTGACCATGGCATTAGAGACGCTCACAAAAACTTTGATATGAGAATAATCATCATGGCTTTAGATACCATGGCATCAGAGACGCTTTCGACAAATAAAAATATTAATAATTATCATCTTGGCTTTGCGTACCTTGGAATCACAGTATTCACTATGGTATTAGAGACGCTCAGAAAAAACTTCAAAATAGCAATCATCATGGCTTTACGTACCATGGCATCAGAGACGCTAGTTTTGTGCAAAATCTGCAAAACCTCAAGAGAATGACTAGTTAGTAGATAACGGCTTGGTAAATTTTGTCATCTCTACATCGATGATTCACATGAAGTTTCAACAAATCAAAGAAAATAACTCCAACACTTTCAATTGAAAGAAAAACCTCTAAAATAGAGCCTCCGCAGTTCTACGCTTGGGTTTTGGATGCTTACACAATTAGTGCATGCTCAGACAAAGCAATTTGTGAATCGTTGCCAAAAGCAAATGTGAGCTTGAGCAAGAACGTTGAGAAAAACTCTGCATAATGACAATATGCTCGGATTTTAGACTGAACCCGCCTTTTATAATGCCTTAAGATGCACGGTGGGTGTCGCTTTTTAACACTATGTTGGGCAGAACCTAGTTACAGTATGACGATTCACATCAAGACGAGCCTGGTGCTGCTGCAAGAACAAGATAATAGTATAATAATAGAAGATATCGTGTTATTTTAGTAACATGTCTTATGCAGTCCGAGGAACACGGTAATAATAATAGAAGACATCGTACTATTCTAAGACCAAGATATCAATCACGTTATTTTAAGAGGAAGATATTGCGCTCTTTCTAAGCTGCACGAGTCTCCACCACCATAGATAAAGCTCACTCTAATTCTGCACTTTTCTGCGCCCTCAGCTTTGCTTTGATCAGCAGCTCGCCTCTTCTGGTTTCTTCCGGGGCCATGATCCTTCGGTTCACGAGACAAGGATCAGCAGCTCGCCTCTACGTTTCATGCAAAAGCTGCACCCCTAATTTTGCTTGCTTTAACCATTCGCTGCAAAATCTACCCTAATTAGCTGGGAGACGAGAGCTTTTATGCGCCCCAATTTTTGCTTTTACCACTCCTTCCTACAAACTCCTAACCTCCACAGTCAAAGCACTGTTTACGCCATATTTATGGCAGCGCTATTGAAGAAAACAGGCATCGAAGGGGCTTACTGCATCTCTAAGTCTTTGAGTCTCTACGCTTAACCATAAAGCTTGCATGTGAATCTTGTGGCAGCAAGAGGGGTGCACGCACACTTCGACTGCTTTTTCCGCCACCTTTGCTCGTCGCTGAAGAGGTCGACGACTCCCTTCAGCCTTACGGTGCACACAGTCCAGTTGTAAATACGTGTATCTTACACAATTCTTAGACGTTTATTAAAATAGCCAACCAGCTAAATATACAGCGTTTATTAAAGCACCCGCTTGTGTGCATGTCGAAAGCAGCCGCTTACTAAGGCTCCAACAACCTCTTGCAACCACTTGCACACACAAACACCTTGTCGCTCATAAATTTCAAACCCAAAACACAGAGCTTCTATAATCTAGCGCAATTCAGACAGAATATTGAATGATAAATTATACAACTTATCTTCATGATTTGTTGAGACGTAACATCTCCTCTTCATGGTCTTTGTGGTTGTGCGCTTCACAGCTCTGATACCATGTTGACTAGGGAGGAAGAGCGAGATGAGAGAACACGAGAGCTGGAGAGAGAGAGAGAGAGAGAGAGAGAGAGAGAGAGAGAGAGAGAGAGAGAGAGAGACGACTCCATAACTAAGAACCCCAAAAGTGTGTCCAATGACTACACAAGATGAGTTTATATAGAGGGGACCAGGGTGCTATATATAGAGACACTATATATGGCTCAACACCCGCCTCTCTCAATTTTCTTGGTGGTCAGCCCCTCTCATGTCACACACAATTTCAAAGAAGCAGCGGCAACAAACCAATGCTCGCCAAATGCTAAAACGGTCGCACTTCACGCTAACGACGAGAGCTCAACGCCTGTTATCTACTCTCCCGCGTCGCCTTTTGCAAATGGCCATGGAGTGTGAGAAGTTGGCCGAGGGGTGATGCCCCTTCTTCTACAACGTGCGCACCTTCATAACCTCATGATGGGTATTGTGGCTAATGAGCCCCGCCGCCCCCCCCCCCCCCCCCCCCCCTTTTTGGGGAGTCCAATGGCAACTTCTAGGTCCATTGGCTCCATTGGTGGTTGCACCTGCGTGTCAGACTTTTGTGCCTGGGTGGGATTGTTGCCTCGATCTTACGGTATAATGTATGCTTCCTTGCTACCTCCCCCAAACACACGTGTCAACACCTCTTTCAAACAAGTGTTCCCTGCAGCTCGACGAACGCAACACAGAAACATCAAGCGATAGAGAGAAAGAGAGAGGGGGTGCCACGGTCCACCACCAATTTTTTTGTTTTCGGAGTCGGGTAGGGCACGCCCTGCCGCTCCCCTCATACACCAAAAAAAAAGTATACAAGAAGAACGACCAGGACTATGCAGAGCGGGCGGAGAGAGAGAGAGAGAGAGAGAGAGAGAGAGAAGTGCTACTGCATACCCACTGTTAGGACTCTGGTGAGGAGTAGCACTGAGGACTACTCCAACACAAAGATCGTGGTCATCACGTGAATGCTCCTTCTTAAAGTACGTGCATGCAGAACATCGGGAACAGGAAGGGCACTAGTGCGCTCTGCACAAATTATTTTGAGAGAGAGAGAGAGAGAGAAAGTCTGAAAGAGCACTAGAGCAAGCTAAGCACTCTTGAAGTCAGGCCCAACGTTCAAAATGATACCGCCACAGGCTACGCCAGCATTAGGGCCAGATGTGTGTGTGTGAGAGAGAGAGAGAGAGAGAGAGAGAGAGAGAGAGACGCCGATGACTCCATCAGTGCACATAGAAGAAGGCCCAAAAACTGGGGCGTGTCCATTGAGAGAGAGAGAGAGAGAGAGAGAGAGAGAGAGAGAGCTCTACTATGCTTACAAGTTAAACAACCCTGCAGTAGAGAGAGTGAAAGAAAGGATAGGACAGGGGAGGTGCTTCTCATTAAGAAGCCAGAGGCTTTGCTTCTCTAGAATCGGAGGCGCTACATTGTTGCACATGACGGAGATTCTTCATGCCAATCTTGAGGTATTCATCTCTCTCTCTCTCTCTCTCTCTCTCTCACACACACACACACACACACACACACACACGCAAATATCGTCTTCACCTGGTCTTACCATGACCCCGTTATTATCTGTGGAGCAAGCAACTAATAGACCATGCAAGGTTTTGAAGGCAAGTAGACAAGCTCACCAGTACACAATGCCCTCCAAGCTATGATGCAGCGCTCTCTCTCTCTCTCTCTCTCTCTCTCTCTCTCTCTCTCTCTCGGGGCGAGTCTTCATCTTGAGCATCTCTACTCTGTGCTATCGAGCTCAAATCTTCCCCATCCCTCAAGCGCCCTGCATGTTGTATGACGCAAGTATCTCTCTCTCTCTCTCTCTCTCTCTCTCTCTCTCTCTCACACACACACACACACACACACACACACACATTCCACACGCTTGACGCATCGTGTGTGTGTGAGATGTTCTCCAGCCCCTCCCAGGATTGAATGTTTTCTTGCCACGATGCGTCAAGCGTGTGGAATGTGTGTGTGTGTGTGTGTGTGTGTGTGTGAGAGAGAGAGAGAGAGAGAGAGAGAGAGAGAGAACCGCTTGCAAACCTGTGTGTGTGTGAGAGAGAGAGAGAGAGAGAGAGAGAGAGAGAGAGAGAAAGCTATTGTGCTTACGATTCACACGTCCCCCGCTCCTCAAAAAAAACACACAAACACACACTAGAGCCGACACACTCCCACCTCTAACGCTCTCCCCTTCGTGTGGTTACCCTCCCTGAGGCTTCGTTGCTCTCTTTCTACACTAGCTCTTTCTAACATAGCTCAACATGTTTGCTTTCTGTCCTCGCAGAGTAAATGAAGAATTGTTGTTTGTTGAGAGGAGCAACTGAAAGCATTGGGGAGGAAAGTCTCAATATGAAATCAAAGCAAGATCATATATGGAAAGAACAAGGTGAAGGATCATGTTGGCATTCCAAAAACAATTTGATGAAAGAGATTTATGTGAGATTTGTATTTTTAAAAAATTTAAAATTAAGGTATTAAAAAAATTGTCAATGAATCTAAAAATGTATACCTTTAATTTTTAAAAAAAGATCTTAAAGTTGTAAGCAAAAACAAGTAAAATCAAGTCGTGTAAAGATGTGAAATGAAATTTGAAAAAAGAAGATTCATTTAATATTTTAAAATAGAAATAACAACTAAGGTAAACCTTTATCATGGCACTGAAAACAATGAAAGTCTGTATAACCCAACACAACACTAAGAGCTTCTTTTAGAAAGCCAAAAATTGGTTTTCACAAAGTTGTATACATTCAAGAACAATGTTTGTATATTTTAAGTCTGTTAGGCTTTAGTTTAATGCTGCAAGAGATCGCCTCTCATAGCTTTGTGTTGATTTGTAGTGAATGTTTACTGAGATAGCATAAATATGAAAACTACATGTTATCTTTTTGGCTTTCTAAAAAAAGTCTTAGTGTTGTGTTACGTTAGACAGAATTTCATTGTTTTCAGTGTCATGATGAAGACTTATCTTAAATGTTATTTTCATTTTAAAATATTAAATGAATTTTTCTTTTTCAGCTTTCATTTCACATCTTTACACGGTCTGACTTCACTTGTTTTTTCTTGCAACTTTGCAAGTCTTTTTTTAAAGCTAAGGGTATATATTTTTAGACTCACTGACATTTTCTTAGATACCTTAATTTTGAAAGAGTGTGAATCTCACATAGGTCTCTTTCATCAAATTGTTTTTAGAATGCCAACGTAACACTTCACCTTGTTTTATTACATAAAGCGTACGATATGAATATCCATGGGTGTGATTGGGTGCATGTGAAATCCAATGCAATTTGGATGTGATTGTATGTGTGCATGATGCCTTACTTTTCTTTGTGTGATAAGGGACCGATCACATCCAAAACTTTACAAACTCCAACTAGTGTATCAAGCCAAGGGCAAGGGTAATGCAAAGAATCTCCCTCACAGTCACAAGGAAGTGTGCATATTGCATGTCATCATGGGATGTGATGTCCTTGACTACAATATCAATGTTCATCAAGAAGAGGCTTCACTCCAAGATATACTTAAAACTTAAGTCATCCTATGAGTGAGTGTGTGTGTGTGTGTGTGTGTGTGTGTGTGTGAGAGAGAGAGAGAGAGAGAGAGAGAGAGAGAGATATTACTTTTGAATCTCTTCTCTTGCTCCAATGCTCTAAGGCTGTTTGATTTGAGATAATATCAAAGAGGCCCTCACGAGTCACAAGCTTGGCATGAAATTTTGCTTTTGAGTCTCTTCTCTTACTACAATGCTTTAAGGCTGCTTGATTTGAGATAATATTAGAGAGGCCATCACAAGTCACAAGCTTGGCAAGAATATGGAGATCGATTCCTCCCTCCATACACAATGATTCTTTTGAGCGAGTAGAGAGAACTTCCCCAAGTATCTAATAGCAACGTTCTCAAATTGTTGTATCAGATTTTGTATCCCTCATTCTCCTCATATCCATTGCATCAACTCATGAGTGCAGCCATCTACTATAGACCTGTCCTTTAGGTGTGCCTAGGCTTGAGGAGCCCCATTGTATGTAGTTTAGTTGAGTCATGGTTTGATATCTCTCGAATGGAATAGAAGTTTGTATATTGAAGCTAACTCAAGGTTTAATATCTCTCGAACGAACTAGACGTTTGTATATTGTAATGGGCTACAAATCAAATAGATAGATAGGGAGAAATCCAAGAGAGAAAATTAGAGCACAACAAAAGTTTGAATATTGAAATGGGAAAAAAAAAGGTAGACAGGGAGAAAGGACGCAATTGTAATGGGCAAGATAGAAAGGCATCAAGCACCTCTCTCTCTCTCTCTCTCTCTCTCTCTCTCTCTCTCTCTCTCTCTCTAAATGGAGGGTTTATGTAGTTAGTGTTTGCATGTCTGAGCACCACCAAAGGCGATGTTGCTATTGAAGACCTTATCATTGCCAAAGGTCCAGCGAGACCTGCCTTGGGTGATTTTCTCGAGCTACTGGTTTCTAATGTATATACCCTTTTGGTGATTGGTGCATGTGAATGTTGATTCTCTCACCTTTCTTACATTTGAAGTTCTGTGTGTATGTTGTCAACATGCATGTCTGTAGTTTTTCACTTGGGCTTGATATTATGTGGAAGTGAGTATCTCTATTGGATAATTTTGGCTCCTTATCATCACCCTTGTAGTAAATAGCAACCCGAGCATGCTTCAATGGGAACTCAGAAGGGCTCAAGATGGAACATATATGTTCAGAGTTCAGCTGAACTGATGTGTTTGCTAGCCTTTGGTAGAGAGTCTCTTAGCAAGCAAAATGTTTTCAATAGCCTCCAAGATCCCCTTCTCTTTTGATTGGTCAATGGGTTATGCAATCTTCTATGTGAAAAGTAAGAATTTCAGCCATAGCCTTGGAGAAGACAGAGTCACATTTGTCTTCTTTAAACAAGTACAAGCAACCATCTCTACTTTCAACCAAGAGTGGATTTGCCAACAAGCAACAAGATTTCTCAATCAAGCTGTCATACGGCTCTTACATGTGGCTATGATTTGTGTGCTACCAGGAATTCATTTGATGGTCACTTTGTATTTGACCTTTCATTTGATTGCTTGCATTGGTTACCAACACCGAGTGGGAAGTCACTTTGTATTTGATTGCTTGCATTGGTTACCAGCACCGAGAGGGAACTTGGAAGTCACTCCCTAGAGTTGTTGATGATTGGCAAAATATGGTATCCATAGGGTGGCAGTTTGTTGGGCTCTCTACCATGCTTGACAATTATATGACAAATTGTGTAGGATTCTCCGAAATTGTGTATGGATTTACAGTGAGGCGCTCTCCTTGCTTGGATAGGGTTGTCATCTCCCAATTTACGAGCTTGACTATGAAGCAGTCAGCAACATGCAAATAGCAAGGGATAAAAAAGGTAGCGAACAAACCTGACTCTACATCATTACATTACCCTAGGTGAGCCAAAGAGAGAGAGAGAGAGAGGGGGGGGGGGGGGGGGGGGGGGGAGGGTAAGCCTACACTTTTGGCAGCACATGGGAAAGATCCCTTGTCTACTAGGATGGGTGAGATAATGACATGTTCCAATAGAAAAAGGATGCAACCCCTCTAGCCAATGGATGTAAACTACCAAGCCTATATTAGTGGCTATTTTCTAATTAGAAAAAAGATGCAAGCCCACTGGCCAATGGATGTAAACTACCAATCCTATATTAGAGGCTATTTTTTTATGAATCATTGCACTTTGATTTTATTGCATTGTGTATATGCTCTATCGTAATGCTCTTGCTCTTGGAATAGTCTAACCCTAATCTTACTTGCTTTAACCCTACCCTAACACCATGGCTAAGCTAAGCCTAAATCTACCATAGCTTGACGCTACACCATTGGTGATTAGGAAACACGCTCTTGCTATTACTAATCCCATCAAGTGATATCAGATCCAATGGTTCACACCTAAGCTTAATTAACTTTTCCATTACATTATTAATTAGTAGCATGATTGCGGCAGTTGCATCTCAAAACATTGTTTGCAGGCAAAGGAAACATCTCAACATGCTCAAGGCACTGCGGGTAGGGCTGCATCTCACTTGCTTCTCAAAATTCCATCAAGGTGGTGCTTTTCAAAACGCTGCCATGTTCTAGCAGTTGAACTTCCTCGCAAAATGTTGTCTTCAGTAGTGTGTCTTCAATAGTGTGATTTTGAGAGCATCTCAAGAAGGAATTGAAGGCTAATAGGCAATTTTTTTAGCATATGAAAATGTTGTTTCCTGCAGCTAGTAGGTGAGCAATCGGTGCTACATATCAAAACGCCTGTAAGCAACTTCATAGAGTGGTGTCTGGATTTGATGATGGAGATAAGCCTTGCAAAGGCACATGCGTGGTTTTGGTTGCTCCAAAATATGTGCACCTGCATGTATCAATTCTTCATCAACTCTTGAAAGCTTCAAGTTTTGTGTTTCAATTCGGATACATATGCCATATATGTCAGTTTTTTGGCTTTTTTTGTCAATCAGACATAGCTCACAGTGAAGCACCGGCTATCATACACGAATATTTGCTTCAACAACGTGGTATACAAATTCACGTGTATACGACTTCAAATTCAAAGCTCATGCAGAAGGAAAGGAAAGCTCATTCAATGGTTTGCTCAAAACACTCTCTACACTAAACATATCAGAGTCCAAAATTGTTTTTTTTTCCTTGTTAAGTAACATAGACTTATGGTTTGTCTTTTATCAACAAAATTATCTTCTTTTAGTCAAAGCCTCTTTTAATTTATATGTTGTTAGTCATGCCATGATAAAACTTGTATTGGTTAGACACTGCCACATATACATAAGTGGTAAGACCTCCTAAACACATTTGTTCTCAGCCCATTTTTGTCCCGCTTTTCATGAGGTTATTGGGTACACCTTAAACCTAAAGTTTGGCAATGAACCGAAAACTCCATCTATTGGTAGCTAATTTTAAACCTACACCCTATCTGTTCAAGGGGGGCTTTACTCTATTATAGCACTAGGTTATGGATACACCAAAATCCTTGGTTGTGAGGGAACCTAAAACTGATCACGGTTGTCGAGTACTCAAAAATCTTAAAGTAGCATGAGAGTTTCCTGTCTAGTTCGGGCTTGAGGGGGGATTGTTAGGTTTCAAGTCCTAGCCTTGGTCATCTATCCATGGGAAACGTCTCCAAAGGCATACAATTAGGAGAGCCAATTTGCATGACAGCTTTTATCTTATATATATGAAAAGTCTTTGAGTAAAAACATACACAAGTGTTATTTTTATATGTCGTGTTGTTAACTGAGTCAACATCAATTAACAGAAGCTGCTAAAGGCCCGAGGCTTATGGATGCACATCAAAGATGAATCCAAATAAGCAGTAAAGATTGGAGTTACACATTTTCCACATTTTTTCAAAATGGTTACGAATTGTAAATTCTCGATTTGTTTCAAGACATTGTAATATTTTAATGTATTACGAGATCAATGGGAGTTCTAAGCTGTAAAAAATAGGTCAGTTAGTGTGCCTAGGTAGGAGATTCAGTAAATGGTGGAGCCCTAAAGGCCTTGGGCGCCCGGACATTGCATAGTTTTACCCTAGGTATATAGGGCAGTGTGTAAAATAAATTACTGTTCTCAAGTTTATTTATTGAGAGCACTCTTTGGTAAGAGCTCTTGAGGTGTGTGGCTATGGAGTCCTTGAGCTTTTCCTTGCTCATGTGATTGGTTAACACTAATCAATGCTTAATTCTCTTTCACTATGCCTCTCTCATGCTTCTTATTATTGCCTATGATGCTTAGATTAGCTAGATCTTAACTAATTAGTGGTTAATCACTCTCTAATCTTGTGTGATTGCCCTCTCTTGCTTGTGTGTGCATGTAGGTTTGATTGGAGTGTGGTGCTCGATAGATCTATGTGTGTGTGCTTGCTATTAGTGTGTTGCATGATAGGATTAGTATTATGTGCATCTTGCAATCGTTAGTGTGTGTGATTGGGTTGATTGGAGGTGAAGATAAATGGATGTGGAGATTGCCCTTCATTGTAGCTTAGCTCCTCCATAGGCCGAGAATCTCACCTCATAGAGTTAACCATTCGTGTTTCCATGATTAGCTCACTAATCCTGTGAGTGTTCCCATGTCCTAGTCGGGTAGCTCATCTCACCGGATTGATAATTATGTTGGTCATTGGAGCTATGCAACGATGGAACCCCCAACATTTGGCGTCGTTGCCAGAGACAATGACCTACGCTAGTGTAATTGTGGCATAATCGGATGTGTTTTCTCACTAATTTTAGTACTAATTTCACTTGTGTGTTTGGATTTTGGATGTGTGCGCATGAAGCAATGTGTTCATAATTCCCTATTTGTCATCGTATCTTGCCAATTGTGTGTTTACACACTCTAATTTCACACTAACCCCTTGCTAATTTCACTAATTTTGCTAACTTACACACTAATTTGCTATGAAAGATTGATCTTTCAACCGTTCAATCGATCTTCAAGGAAAGGTAATCAAGGAGGTATTCTCAACCTCCCTAGAATCTAAAGATCTTCCCAAGTTTGAGTGTTTTGAGCTACTTGATTATCTTTGCAGTGTTGTTTCCACCAAAGCTTGGCATCCGATGTGAGACGAAACATAGCCAACATTGCTTGGTTATCGGGAGTAGTACCAGCAATAGCAAAATAATCCTCCATCTCTTCGAGCCACACTTCTGCATTGCGCTCAACTAGGGCTCCTTCCCCTTTGAAAGAGGTAAGTTTAGCTTGCTTGAGAAGTAGCTTTTCTCTTGAAGAGATGTGTACACCGCACTCTGTGCAATATAGATTAAGTGAAACTTTATTGGATACTCTAACTTTAATCCACTTTAAGGTAAGACTTAATCAGTCAATAATACAAACAAAAGATAATATTAATCCAAACTTTATTTATATACACATTATTTGCTACCAAGGTTGGTAGTCTTTAGGTACAAGGATTGTAATGTCTCTATATTTTGAGTTTAGTGAGTGACTACAAAAAGATAGGCTGAAGGATCAAAATAATAAGTTTCTTTTGACCCTTGAAAGCTACGAGATACACATAAGGGTCGAATCCTACCACCATGGATAACTTTTGTAACTTGGTAATAGACCCATTGAGTCTGAGATATCTTTTCTCCTCCCAAGGTAATGGTAGCATCCGGATTCTTAGTACCAATGAAAAGATAAACTTCTATGACTTTTAACTCCTCTGCCCATCGAAGTTTCTTAAGGTTGGTATCCATGCACCATATCTTGTCAGCATCGATGGTATAGATTCCTCAGATGGACTCCAGTTGATGCCCCATCCTCTATGCACCCTTGGGATAGGTGGTGCAAACACCCTATCCAAAATCATCATCACCCTTTTTCGAAACTGATAATTTGGTGATTGGCATGCATTTTCAAACATGATGGTGAACACCTGGAATTTTTGGTAGGCTGAATGAACATTTTCCTGTACGAGGAAAGTTCAATCTTCAATACCATATAAAAACTCAAAACAATTTTTCTAGGTTCTTCTATTATTTCAAACATTCGCATCCTTCAATATCTAAACATCAATCTAAAAATCTCCCCAAGCTTTAACCTAGGCTTTGATACCATTGTGAGGTCCCTGCCCCTTTTCGAGAGGAGCGGAGTACCTTTGATAGGTCTCCAATCCTGAAAAAGAAAAACCAATGGACATTACCTTAGCTACTATGTAGCCACAGGCATGAACCGTTAGTGAAGGATTGGTCCTATCTCGCTATGGCGGAGCGTGACCACCATAACCCTATCTAAAAACTATCTATAATCAAGTATACCTAAAAGTATAAATCTTACAGTGACCAACCTGTGCGCTTTTTTCCCCATGTTTCAGAAGCACAGCCGCCAAGGTTTGTCTCTTTTAAGATTTATGACTTTAAAAAAAAACAATTTCTAGCGTTGAAAAGTTACCCGACTCATCGGGTCCACCCGTCCATAGAATGTTACCGTCGCGATATTATTCTCCCACTTTCCACACCACACTCACCCTTCTTTTGTTATCTAATTACTACCACACTGTTTAAACATACATGTTTCTTTACTTTATTTATGATACTAGTTCGTTAAAACAGCCCTTCAAACAGTATTACAAACAATAGTCAAACAAGAAGTCGTCCAATTTTAAACCAATAACCCTTGGATTAGGTTCACTCAAGAATCTCTACTAGGGCTATTATGTCCGATCTGTATATACATTATTTACAAAAACCCTTGTCCTTGCCAATCTGGGCGTCATCCTCACGCCACGACAAAACAAAACTGCAGTATCCAGCTGGGCTAATCGGGTGTACTCCCACCACAGCATTAGCGGTGCCATCCTGGGCGTCATCTCACGCCTCGGCAACTGCTACATAATACCAACGCTAATAACTAGAGAGACTTGAGAGAAACCATACCGAAGGTTTTGGACAAACATTCTTTCCTAAAGTAACCAGTTTAACCAGACATTCTTTCCTACTTGTCAAACATATGCCGAGTTTCTTGGGGTTAAGCTCCTTGGTTTCGGTCCGTGTTTTCTTATCATAAGGTAAATAATATATTCCTATGGTCTCGCATATACAATGATGCATAACTTGAACTGCAATACTAACCTATACCATAGCTCCGATTGGTCCGATTGGTGGAGACATAACATGTTCCGAGGAGTTCCACCGTTACTTGTACCAGCTTTATGATCATTAGCGCCTTGGGTTCGAGCACGCTTTGGAGCCATTTTTTTGTACTACACTTATGTTATACACTTAGAACTTTAAATTGGTCAATTTCCCTAGTAATCTCCTTGTTTCCAAAGAGAGTCTGTAATTTGAACCCTCGCCAACTCGGATTCACACTTGGTGTTGTTGTTCTACATCTAATTTCTATACATCAAATATTTTCTAATCGTGATTAATAAAAAATTAAGTGTGTAAACTATGTGTGAAAGTTTAGGAATGCATTACTTTTATGCTTCACATTTCTAATCCAATTCTAACTTCAATTTCTATACTTCAACTAAATCAATTTTCAGTATTATTCAAAATTCTACTTAATCTAATTGACAATAAAATTGGTGAATGAGAATTTCATCATGTATAATAAGAATATGATGAGTTCTCTTATGTATAAACTTTCAATTAACTATGCATAAGTTAATAGTGAAGATGTACTAACTAGAGAGAGTAGGTATACTTAGAGAGAATTAGAGTAAGAGAAAACATACACACACATTTTTTCTAAAGTTAATTGAATCTTACTAATCCATTAGAAAGATTAGAGTAAAAGAGAACACACACACATCCTTTTCTGAAGCTAATTGACTCTTACTAATCTATTAGAGAAATTAGAGTAAGAGATAGCACGTACACACACATAGCTAATTGAATCTTACTAATCTATTAAAGAGATTAAAGTAAGAGATAGCACACACACATATCCTTCTTAAAACTAATTGAATCTAACTAATCCATTAGAAAGATTAGAGTAAAAGAGAACACACACACATCCTTTTCTAAAGCTAATTGACTCTTACTAATCTATTAGAGAAATTAGAGTAAGAGATAGCACGCACATACACATAGCTAATTGAATCTTACTAATCTATTAGAGAGATTAGAGTAAGATATAGCACACACACACACATATCCTTCTTAAAACTAATTGAATCTTACTAATCTATTAGAGAGATTAGAGTAAGAGATAGCACATACACACACATATCCTTCTTAAAGCTAATTGAATCTTACTAATCTATTAGAGAAATTAGAGTAAGAGATAGCACACATACACATATATCCTTCTTAAAACTAATTGAATCTTACTAATCTATTAGAGAGATTAGAGTAGGAGATAGTACACACACACACACATAGCTAATTGAATCTTACTAATCTATTAGAGAGATTAGAGTAGGAGATAGCACACATACTTCATTCCTAAAGTTAATTGAATGCTCAATTAATACGCACCTTATTAGTCCACTAGAGTTTTTGCTCTCTTAGTGGTTTGTGAACGCCTTCTCTCTAAGAGAAGTGGCAGCACTTCATGAGCGCTATAGAGGCAATCTCTATGTTTAAAGTGTGAGCATGGATGCTCTATTTATAGCAGAAATGAAAACGTCCGATTTTTTTTTCCCAAATATATATATATATATATTTTTATTATTATTTTAAAAAAAATAATATTTTTTTTCCCAAAAATCATACTCGCGTTTTTGGTACCCTTGTGGTACCCATCAGCTTGACCAATTTGTCATTATCATCAAAAGATAAGGCCACACAGTCCCCCCTCATTATGATTAGTCAAGACTATCCTCTCCTTTTCATGTGACAGTGTGTCCCACTTAGTTCCCTCCTATGTGAGTCCATGTGCCTTCATTTGTCATCCCTGTGTATTCTTTTGTCTTTATAATTATTTTATTTGTTTCTTTAATGATAATTTACTTTACATTTTTAAGTTAAACTTTACAGTCTTATATTAACTTTACAATAATAAAAGAAAATTCTACCATCAGTAACTAAGTCTTACAATAAGTTAATTAGTGATTCATATAGCTAAACATGTCAGAATTTTGTAGCGTAAATTTTAAATTCTAGGTTTTCTCAGCCTACGATTCATAATTTGAACTCGAATATCTTAAATAATGAGTGATGGTTAAAAAGAATTCAAATGCGTAATAGAACTTGTGTCAAATTCGAAAGTAGAGACCTTACACCATTATTGGATAAATACACCCGAGGAGCAAATAAACGGATATGTAAATAACTCGAGTACAGTTACTCCATACTGATACCTTGGACGTGGTTATGTATAAATGTCATCTGGCTTTTATAGACCCACCTTTTGACTTCGAAACAGAATTGGAAATAATAAATGATCACCAAATAGTGTTGTTGCTATGTAGTGTATCTCACACCGTTGAGATCGTGGCAGGTATACTGTACCCTAGTGGATGGCTGCATGACATAAGCTAATTGTAAGGTTCTGTTGAATTGGGTGTGTGGGATCAACGTGGGCTAGGTACAAAAAGCTCGTATGGGGTTACGAACCGGGTATCGAATGCATACGTTTTCTTGGTTGGTTGTCATGGTGTAACTTGGTACTATAGGACTTGACCTTGCTTTTATTTTAAAAAAAAATCTCTCTATACACTCAGTAGCGTTTTAAAGCTTCTCTGTATTTGTGTCGGGCTTCTTGCAACACGCCACTGCCTGTGCTAGGGTTGAGTTGGTAGGTGATTGCAACAGCGAGTGTTGGGGCGACTTTGTCTAGATCAACCGGATCTTCTGTTGGGGATAATCCTGGAGTATATGGCCCGTATGGGCGCCCTCGAGTGTGGTAGCTGGTCCGAGTCAGTGGCGGATCTGCTCCTGATTTGCTTCAGCAAATATAAATGCCTCTTAAAAAGTGAGTACTCTTACTCACTTAGCATTGTGCTGTATTCACATGTGCGTGCATTCTAAACTGTGTGGGTTAGAAGCTATTTTCTATTGTGTGCTCAAACATGCCGAAAAAGAATGGGAAGGAGATTGTGGAAGCTTCTTCGTCTCCTAATCTACAGGTTAACGAAAATTCTTTCTTGCTCTCGAGAATGTCTAAAAATACTGTGAAGCTATGCTGAAACTGTTTTGAGAAGCTGTGAAAAAACCAGTAATTAGTTTTTTTAAAATAAACCCTGTTCCGGATATTGACCTTTCTGGTTTATGGGGTGTAATATGAGTAGTAATATTGGTTTGCTTTGGGAATGATGCAAGTTATGGTTCTCTTGACTAGTGATGTAAAGGTCCGTGAAATAAGCGGAATGGGAAATATAAACTTGGTTCTGTAAGCTAGTTTTTTTTGGATGGGATAAATCTGACCCTATTGGCTAAGGAATAATATGACTTGAGCATGTCTAAATATATGGCATGATTTAGGATCGGACTGCATTATGTTTGGTTGGAAATGGTAAGGTTAGCTGGTGATGATTCAATTTTTTATTTTTTTTTAAAGCTACTTGATGTATGTATAGCTGGTCTTTGTATAGAGCCAAAAATTCACAAATAAAAAAAGCTCAAAAACAGTGAGCAAGTAATGGTCGGAGACCTATGTCAGCTTTAATACTAAGGAGTTCGGAGTACACTATGTACATTGGCTAACCTCAAATTGATTCAATTCATAGTACTGGTACTGAAGTTTCGGAATTGTCTAAAGAGACTTTGAATAAACTGAAGACTATTTTCAGATTTGTTGCCATATTGGATGATACTATGTAGCTATTATATGTGTTTTTTATTGGCTCGTTTTTACCGTATTAAAGCACAAGATGGGAAGATTAGTGAAAGGTTCCTTTGCTAATCACTGATTCAGCTTATTGACAGATTTCTGTTGGCTGAGGCTGTTTGACCTTGGGTATTGACCTTGGGTAATTCAAAAAAATAAACTTGAAATTATACTTATAATTAACACAAAATAGTGATATGATGGTTCTATTACCTTGGTAAGTTATAATACCGATGTGTTGTAGTGCTCTAGGTAAGGTAACAAATCCTGGACTGATTTGGTTTTTTAATGAATCGACAAAAGGTTATTCTGAAGTTACTGATTACTGGTGTCAAATTTGTAGACCTACATTCGGATATTGTGTAGTAACTAAGTGGTATCATATACCGGTTATGGTAGATAACTAGTTTTATATTTACTCGGTGGTTTTTTACCATAGTGCATCACAAGTGGTGTATATTAGTGAAAGTTTCCGGTTGCTGTTCACCAATTCAGCATAGGGACTGATTTCTACCGGCCATAGTATGTTGGACCCTTGGGTATTCAATAAATTGTGCTTGCCAATGTCTGCTTGCCTCTTTCTCAAGTATACTTTAACTGGTCTTTTACTACCAGTTTGATGTATATACAACAAAAAGCTTCTAAATGGGTTGGTTTAAAAGCGTCTTGATACCATGTAGAAATATCATAAAACTTGTATTCCCCTTAAGATTAATCCTAGCTTAAGACTGTTATATCACTTCTTTCTCGGATGATGTCTGAGCTTGCTCTAAGGGACTGAGTCGTCTAGTGCTTTTTGATATGCAATTTATAGCTGGCTTAGGGAAGTAGTAGGTTGAACATGACATAATAACATTGCTATTTCTTGATTAAGGAAGCATATATCTAAACAAAAAGGAGCAATTCTCTGGTTTATTGGTAAATACTTAATCTTTTTGGTGGATATCTCAGCTTGGTTATAAATTGGTTCTTCAAACAATTTCAGTTTTATATATATATATCTATATCTATATATATATATATATATATATATATATATATATATATATATATATATATATATATATATATATATATATAAGATACAAGAAAGTGGTGGTCTTTAATAAACTCAAATTAGGCTCGAGATTGCTCGTGCATAACTCTAGAGTGTGAAATTCTCTCCAATCTGTCTAGGAAAGAAGTACTCTTTTAATCTCCCTAATATACTCCTAAAATCTTAGGATTTGTAAAAGAACGTTTTTCTCAAAAAATATATATCATATATTTAGCAGCTCTATGGGGTTTATCAATTTCCTTATCAAATTGGCATAAAGCCAAGTAAATTTTAAAATATATATATATACAAGTTAAGAACGATGTTTTTTTTATGATGACATGGATAACAACTGAGATGCCCAGCATCACCTGCGTACAGCCACGTGCTAACGAATTGTTTTCTTGTGGCTATGGGTGCAGGTGAGGGCTACCTTTCTTGATTAAAACGTTTTGTTCTTAACAAATGGTGGATCTCTTATTGTGAAGAAAAAATTCCCAGACTTTGGGTTTGCGGATTCCTGAGCTATATTTTGTTATCTTCATTACCTTGTACAAAATTTATTTTCAACTGCAAATAGATTATTGTACAAAATCCATTGTACTTTTCTAGAATTGTTGGTCTGTGAACAGTTAGTGTTCGTTTGAGTATATATATATATAAAGATTTAGAACAGGGAGATCACCAGACCTATACAACAAGATTTATTTCAGGTGGATACATAAAGTACAAATAAATCAAACCATGCAGATGGTATACATTGAAAAAAGTTGACATTAGTAGACTTTGTATCTTTAAACATTTGCATATAGGATTTGAGCACAAACATGACTACATATAGAGAGCATTCTCTCCAGGTCACAGAGTATGGGTTCTTATCTATGAAAAATAGGTATGCTCTGATACCACGTGAAAACATAAGGGGGACTCGAGAGAGGGAGGAGATGAACACAACACATATACAAGAGAGGCAATAATAGACTAAAATGGAAAGCTTTATTAATCATAGGACTACAATGAGATATAGTTTGAGTACTTAAAGTACACAAACAGGTACTTTAAGGTACTTTTTACTATCTACAAAAGGTACGTTGTAGTACCTTGATAGGTACTATAAAGTACCTATGATACACAATATAGGTACTTCTGAGACACTCAATGGATGATCCCCAAACCCAAGCTTGAGAATGAGGTCCCAAGTACAATGAGGTGTTTTCCCATCTAACAACACTCTCTACAAGATGATCTAATGCCTCACAATATCTCTCTCTCTCTCTCTCTCTCTCTCTCTCTCTCTCTCTCTCTCTCTCTCTCTCTCTCTCTGTTTCAATCTACCAATGCTGAGGTGTGAGTGTGCTTCCCAGTAGCATCACTTCACCACCTTGCTAAGCTCACTACCTAAGATGTAGTGGCATCCCTTCTCTAGACCAATATCAGCTTGGAACTAGGCACCAATACTAGGCTCTAAGCTCTAGGATACTCCTAGGTACAATTGTGTACAAAGGGACTAGTGTAACCTTCTCTACTACATTGTTTATAACTACTATAAATGACTCCTCCAAGTGACTTTTGAGGATTCCTTAGGTAGGTAGATCCTCCATGATGAGGAAAACATTCCTTCTTACACTTCATCAAGAGATTATGGCCGTATCACTTGGTAGGTCACTCCCAAGTTGGTATGTTGGCTCTTTTGTGTAGTCTATAGCTCTGTAGGCAGCCAAATTGGTGCCTTCACTATAAATGGTAGGAGTGGAATTAGACTAAATCCTCAAACCAGGCTATAGTCCATATTGAGTAGAACAATTTCTCTTTGTATTTCTCCACAAGGTCATTGGTATAGGTGGCTGCTATCACCCCTACAGTTCTACCTACAGACCTCCTGAAATTACTCCTTGTTTTAAGTACTTTTCAATTGTCTTCTAGGTGGTTGTTGTAGAGTCCTCCAATGTGCATAGCTGGATGATGTAGAGGTTCATGAACATCCAAAATGATGTCAAAGAAGCATGCTAAGGTACCATGCCATCATTCTACAATGTCAACATTATTGACCCTTTGTTTCTACCTTACTGAAAAGGATGTGTTGGAATTGAAACTTTAACATTATGTAGGCCTACCTACATATACACTCACTTGTTCAAAAAATACGATGTGCTATTGGATAGATTTGGGAATCATCACATCAATTGAGAATTGAGACTAGCTCATATAAAGGCATTTTAAATGAGGATAGGTTGTGCCGACTGTGTCAAAGAGAGCCAAAGATAGAGATTTACTATATATGCCATTTTACAACATACTCTGAGATATGTGACTATTTTAATTTCCTATCTAGAGAGGGTTTTGGGCCTATATTTAGAGTTATGAGATACGAAGATCAAGGATGTCTTGGCACCCATCTATTGGAGATTCAATGATATCTAGGAGGGTTACTGAGAGAGACAAAGAGAGGCTCACACATCGGGAGACACGCCCATAGACAAATCACAATGTTCTTCCATCTGGAGATTGAGTAGAGACAAGAACAACTAGAGAGGAGTGATACATGAACATCACTAGCAAAGGTGTACTGAGTGATTGAGTAGTAGAGTGGAGGAGATCCAGGAGGCCCAGATGGTATGCATAGATGGAAGCATGGTTTGAGCTACATGGTTTCTATATAGATAGGCTCCCCCCTTTTTAGTATTATCTAGATGCACCCTCTCTCTCTCTCTAACATGGAGGGAGGGAGGTCACTAGACTTATACAATATGATCTATTTTAGTTGGATACATAAAGGACATGGATACAATCTATATAGAAACTGGACAGAAAGATGACTATATATACAGAGCGTGGGTTCTTATCTAGACCTGTCCACATGGACACTCACTTGTCCCACGGATTACAATGTGCTACAGGGTACTATTGGAAAAATTTAGACATCATCACATCAATTGGGAGATTGAGACTTTTTGGTATTGAGGCATTTTAGCTGAGGTGAGGTTGTGCAAGTAGTTTCAGAGAAAGTTGAAGATAGAGATTCACTATATTGCCATTGTACAACATACAATGAGATACGTGATCAGTTTCACTACCTCTTTAGAGAGGGTTTTGGGCCTCTATCTAGAGTTATGAGATACTAGGATCAAAGTTGTCTTGGCATCTATCTATTGGAGATTCAAGGATATCAAGACTGGTTATTGAAGGAGAAAGGATGACACATCAACACACACACCTAGAGATAGATCACAATGTCTTACATCCAAAGATTGACCAGAGATGATACTAGCTAGAGATGAGGGATAGACGACAATCACTAGTAGAGGTATATTGAGTGATCAAGCAACAAAGTTGGGGAGATCCAAGAGGCCCACATGGTATGCACAAATGGTATCATGGTTTGAGCTACACGATTTCTCTATGGAAAGCCCCCCCCCCCCCCCCCCCCCCCCCCCCCAATATTCTCTAGATGCACCCACTCTCTTCTTGACACAAAGGGAGGTCACTATAATTATACAACATGATCTATTTTAGCTGGATTCACAAGGACATTGATATAGCCTCTATAGAAATTGGGCAACACAAAGATGACTACATAAAGAGATCATGTTCTCTAGCTCACTGAGGATGGGTTCTTATCTAGATATACCTACATGGACACTCACTTGTCCCAAGGATTATGATGTGCTATTGGATAGATTTGCAAATCATCACATCAGTGGAAGCTTGAGACTAGTCGATATCGAGGCAGGATCATTGAGAGAGAGAGGCTCATACATCGAGAGACACACCCAAGGACAGAGAACAATGTTCTTCCATCTAGAGATTGAGCAGAGAGGAGACTCATTAGGAGAAATTTGGGCTCACTTTTGGGCCTTGTAAGAAGCTCCACGTCAGCTTAGATAGAGAAAATGAAATTGCTAAATAATACATTTTAGGTGATGCATTTTGAGCCAAAAAAAAAGCCAAATGAAATATTCTTTGTCAAATAACCACCGTTTTCCTTTTCTTATCCCTTATTGTCTTGTCAAGAATCCAAGTAACTATATGACTTATGATTTGAAATGCAATCTTAGAAGTCTTCCCTCCAAAAACTTGAGACACAGTCGTCAATCTCGAGCTATCAACTATAGGCCCTAGGACTAATGATTTCTAATGATAAGTTGAAAGCCTTCCCTCAAGACCATATTAGGTATTTTGGTAAAAATCCTGCATTATGGGAATCTCCAAATTGACCAAATTCATGTAATTTGGGAATTTCCAACTTAAAGTGGGCAAAAAGGAGACAAACTTGTTGATAAGATAGAGTGAAAATCTTATTGGATTGTGGTGTTGATAAACACCAAAATTCAAGAGGATGAACAAAGCATGAATTTGAAGAAACACTCTTAATTAAATAAAAGAAAGAAAGGTTGATACAGGTTGAGATCTTGTTCACTAAAATTAACTCTTATAGTCAAAATAGAACCTACACATAATCTAATCCAAATTTGATGCCATATCCCAATTTTGATCCAAGTGTGGTTGATGTGCACGAACAAGACTTGCTTTAGCTTTTAGAGCATGCCTTTCTGGAATCTTAATTCTAGAAAATGGTCCTTCTTTGTTGGGTCTCCATGACCAAACAATTGCATCTACCGTTTTCCACACTTGTGGATCCTTGCAGTTGATAGCGCAAAAACCCTTCCAAAAATTAGTGTAAGCTTGAGTATTTATCATCCCACTCTTTCTTGCACAAGGTGCCCAATATTGAGTCAATTTTTTTGTAGTTTGTTGATGTAGGCTTGTTTATCAATGTCTGATAAAGCCATTGCGAGCCAAACTGGATAGATTTCCACCATGTCACTTGGAACTAGCATAACAAAGTCACTTTGATGCACATCAGACATAGTTTCAAACTCTTCCCTTGGTCTATCTCGTTGAGGACCACAAAAATGATCATTTAACTCTTCAAGGCGGCCTAGAAATCTTTCTGCTCCTTGTTGTAAGCTCATTGTAGTGGATTGTAGGTGACAAGAGTCCTGAGTTGTTGGCCAAAAATTTTCATACAAGCCTCCCTCTAATATGGTTGCTTTTCCAAGCTCGTCAATCACCATACTCCAGTAATCTATCACAGGTCTATAATACCGTGTCACATTTGAACCATTCCCTAGATTTTTCCAAAACTTAACATAATTCTTCAACCCTAAAATTACTTTTTCATGAGCCTTGACATATTCTGCGGTGGATCTCCATGTGGCAACATTAGATTGCCTTCTATGTTTGTTTTCCAAATGCAAATACTTTCAGTCCAAAAAACCTAAATCAAAGTGGTTTGGAATGGCCGACAAGTATGTCTATGTCCTCATGTGTATGCCCAACCATCAAAAATCCTAGTTGGATGGTTTTGAAAACACCCCTTGCAACAAGCATTGACAAATAGGCAAATAAGTATCGATTTTTGTTTTCCCCTGCACAATTATCCACATTGTAGTAACAAGTTCTCTAGCAAGTTGCAAAATGTTGACCCCAATTCTGCTTTTGTAGCTTTTGATAGTTGCATAATGGGCTCTTTTCCATCACTCAAGTTGTGGTGGTCTAAAGCATCCTTTGAGTTCAAAGCATGTAGTAGAGAGATACTACTCCTTGGTAGTCCATTTGTTGCTATATCACCAAGAAGATGCTTATCTATCCTCTCTAAGTTATGTAAAAAATTAGCAATTGAGCCTATTGTAAGATTTGGATCAACTGACCACAAACCATTCAAGACAAAGTGACCATAATGACCTTCTCCATGGCCTCCTGTCAAAGCCATCAAAGCCACCTACAAATTGTTTCCTGAATCCACACCTTTAGAAACAATGTGTAATCTAGGAATGTAGTCTTCTTTTGATCCATCTTATCATGGATTATACAAACATACTGTTGTGGTTGAGTTTTTGAATATGTGCACCATGCATAATATAAGCTCCTACAACTCTTTTGTTGTGCCATGTGAACCTGTCTTTCTCTCAAGAGAAGAGCTATCTCTTCAAGAGAAGGTTTAGCTTCTAGCCTTGTCTTGATTAAACTATATACATTGCACTTAGAGAACTCACTTGTCTTTGTTAAAGTGACATGTGGATACTTTTTGTTCCAAATTCTACCGAAAGAAGATTGAGATAACTTCTTCTCATAGTCCATTTGGTCCAGTGTTGTGTTGATTTTGCTTAAAATGTCAACTTGTTTGTACATTGATGGAATCACTATTTGAGTCTCTCTTGTAGTGGTAAAATGATGTCTTTGGTATTCCATGTAGCTCATATTATGCTCTGCAAAACAAACAATAGAGCCATGAATCTTGAATTGGTATCGCATCTTCTCATCTTTTTGATAGCATATAGATAGAACATCATATACATAATTTGTGCGTGATTTTTGAGACTCTCCCCAAAATTCTTGCCGTAATCTTGTCACCAAACATGATCTGCAATTTGACATCATTTTTTTCCATGACAATCAATGCATGAGACCCTTTAAATTGACTCATCTAAAAGATAAAAAGTAGAAGCTAGTGATGCTTGCACTTTTTGAGTCCTGTTGATGAGACTCTATCGTCTCTTCCTTAGCAAAGGGACATGAACACTACCAGCAAGTTTTTTCTCTACATTCTCATCATTGGATACATCCTCCCATCTAGTATTCATCCCATCAACACGAACAAAGCGTTGTAGTGGGCTCCCATCCAACATGGTTGTCTGTTGGATGGGCCACTTTAGCAAAGTGATGCTTCCCACTTCAGGCATATTCTCACTGATTGCATTCTCCCTTTCAATACCTACACCCATAAAATCATCACCAAGTACTTGAAAATTGACATAATCATATGGAAATACATACAAGATGGTCCCTTTATTCACATTGTGCATCATTGTGTCATCCTTAAAAAGGACCCTTTGATTTCTCCAAGATTCTTGTATTCATTCAAACTTTGGGCTTGTAATAGGTATTGCATCTGTAACTAGAGGATCAAGATGATCCCCTTGTTCATCACCACTGTAGCTTTCATTTATGTCAATTATGTTGTCATTCATATTATGAAATATTGAAAAATAATCTTAGGCCATCGAATAACACTCCATAATGGGCTTTGAAGAGATGTAGTATCCATTGTAGAAAAAGGGAGGTCCACATCCTTCAAACATTCCTCCACTATTATAGATATATTTCCTTGCCCTATCTTTGTACCACCACAAGTGGACTTGGGATCTGTTCTACACACACAACCAGTACTAACAATTTCATTATCAAGTACCATATGCACTTTCTCCCCAATTTCATTATCAAGTACCATATGAACTTTCTCCCCAATTTCAAAGTCCATCCTGTAAGTGAAAAGAAGCACCTTGTTAAGTTCCTATTAATAGATAAATTCTCTTTGAATAAAAATGTATAAGATACATTACACATTAAGGGTTAAGAATACTATAACTCTATAACCCTTGCTATATTAGAGCATAGTTTGGACAAGTGGTGGACCTAGTTTTAATGGCCAGTGTCCAAGGTGCTATTTTAGGAACTTGCTTCTCAATGTCCAAATATCTCTTGCTTCTTCCAATGGAAGTAAGGTTGGAGAAGGGGGGATCTTGAAACCAAAAGCCCCTGTTTATATGAGGTAAAGCTTTGAGAAATGGTGGACCTAGTTCTAATGGCTATTGTTCAGGTGCTATTGTAGGAATTTGCTTCCCAATGTCCAAGTATATCTTGCTTCTTTCAATGGATGTAAGGTTGGACAAGTGGTGGAGATTGAAACCAAAAGTCCCTTTTCTATATGACAGTAAAGCTTGGACAAGCAATGGACCTAGTTTTAATGTCCAGTGTCCAAGGTGGTATTGTAGGAACTTGATTCCCAATGCTTCTGTCAATGGAAGTAAGGCTGGACAAGTGATGGATCTCCAAACCAAAAGTCCCTTTTTATATGAGAGTAAAGCTTGGACAAGTGGTGGACCTATTTAATATCCAAGGTGAACTATTGTAGGGCCTTGCTTCTCAATGTCCAAGTAGCCCTTGCTTGTTTTAATGGAAGTAAGGTTGGACACGTGGTAGAGCTTGAAACCAAAAGTCCCTTTTATATATTAGAGTAAAGCTTGGTCAAGTGGTGGATCTAGTTTGAATGGCCAGTGTCCAAGGTGGTGTAAGAACTTGGTTCCCAATGTCCAAGTATCTCTTGCTTCTTTCAATTCAAGTAAGGTTGGACAAGTGATGGATCTTGAAACCAAAAGTCCCTTTCTAAATGAGAGTAAAGGTTGGAGAAGTGGTGGACCTAGTTTTAATGACCAATGTCCAAGGTGAACTATTGTAGGGCCTTGCTTCACAATGTTCTAGTAGCCCTTGCTTATTTTAATGGAAACAAAATTGGAGCAATGGTGGATCTTGAAACAAAACCCCCCCTGCTATATTTGAGGGTAGCTTGGACATGTCGTGGACCTAGTTTTAATGGCAAATGTTCAGAGTGAACTACAAGCAGATAAATCCAATTGTTGGAGAAGTGGTGAATACTGGACCAAGACCTACTATAATAGAGTATAGCTTGGACAAATGGTGGACCTATAAGTTTTAATGGAAAAAATAGAACAATTTCAAGGCCTTGCTTCCCAATGTCCAAGTAGCCCTTGCTTGTTTTAATGGAAGCAAGGTTGATAGTAGGGCCTTTCTTCTCAATGTCCAAGCAGCCCTTGATTTCTTCAACGAAAGCTTGGAGAAGTGGTGGACAAAGTTTTCAATCTTGAAACCAAAACATCCTTGCTATAATAGGGCATAGTTTGGACAAGTGGTGGACGTAGTTTTAATGGCCAATGCTCAAGGTGAACTACTAAATGAGCAAGTAGCTCCCTAAAGTCAAAGAAGTACTTGATTCAACAAAACCCCCTCCCTATGTAATAGGGCATAGTTTGGAAAAGTGGTGAATCTTGAAACCAAAACCCCCTCCCTATGTAAGAGTTTAAATTTGACAAGTGGTGGAACTAGCTTTGATGGGAAATGGAAAAGGTGTACTACAAGGAAGCAACATTGCTTTTTAATGCCAAAGTTGAATGAAAATAGGGTTGGAGTAGTGCTGGAGCAAGTGGTGGATTTTCAAATAGAATACACCTTGCTATATTAGAGCATGTCTTGGAAATGTGGTGGAATCAAGATCTGGGGCAAGGTCCAAGGTGAATTATTACACAACCTGGCCCTTGCTTCTCTTGATAAGCAAGATTTGGCAAGTGGTGAAATTTCAAAGAAAAACCCCGAAGAATGCTATGATGAGAATAGATTTGGGCATAGCTTGGGCATGTGGCGGATATGTTCAATGTCCAAGGAAATTTTTTGAGTTCTGAGCTCCAAAATAGAGTCATTTTACACCACTTCTTTATGTTGATTGTCCTTGGTGAGTTGTGAAGCAAGGAAAGAGACTAGGTTTTAGATACATAGCTTATCAAAGCTAGACCACAATTGAGAAAGTGGAATAGGGTGGTGCAACAAGAGGTAAGAGTGGGGTTTGGAGTAGCACCCCAAGCGAGGTCTAGGGACGGCAGTCACCGTGAGGTTTGGGGCAATGCCCCAAGAAGTGTCGAGGAGCGGCAGCCTCCGCGTTCTTTGGAGAAGCGCCCCAAGTGGGGTCAAGGGGCAACAACCCGTGTGGGGTTTGGGGAAACGTCCCGAGATAGAGTCGAGGGGTGGTAGTCCCCATGGGGTTTGGGGCAGCACCTCAAGCGAGGTCAAGGGGTAGCAACCCCTTTGGGGTTCGGAGAAACACCCCAAGTAGGGTCGAGGGGCGGCAATCCCCGTGGGGTTCGGGGCAACACCTCGGGCAGGGTCAAGGGGCGGAAAAAATTTCTTTGCTTTTTGGAGTGAGGTCAATACTAATACAAAAGGGGATAATATAGCTTACATGGCATTTTAGTAAGCGAACCCTACCAAACACAGAAAGAAGAAAACACGCACAGAGTTACGTGCACAGAGGTCAAAAAATAGAGACAATCCACACACACAACACACACAAGAGACACATATGTAGGCGCAAAGAAGTCACCATCATACTCAACATGTGTAGGAGACCATTGACGCGTATGAGATACGAGGTTACTGCAACGTAGACACTATAAGAGACCATCACCACGGCAGAACAGAAGCAAACTTGCTTGCCTGACAGAGGCATGCTTTTTTGATTGGCAAAGGCAAGCTTGGTAACATCATTGTGCTCAACAGAGGAGATCTTTTGAAAGGTCCAACCCTCTCTCCCTCTCTCTGCATCTCTCTCTGCTTTGCTGTTTCATGTGCACCTAATGACTCTCTGTCATTCACTTCCGATTCAGATTTTGATTCAATTTTAGATATAGATTCAAATTTTGATTTTTACTCAGTTTCTTGATATTGGTTTAGGTTCTGATTTGTGCACAAAAATACAAGGTTTAGGGTTTTCAATATTGAATATTGTTTTCATTTCCCATCTGACTCAATTCCCACTCAACACACATGAACTCTAAGTGTTGTTTCCCTCTCTCTCTTGCACGTGCAAAAGAACAGTTAGAATTGTCATTCTTTCTCTCTGTCTTTCTTGAAAATCAAAAGAGAACACAGTCACGTCCTCTCGCTCTTGCTCACTTTGTCCTCTTCCTTTTTGTAAAATATCACATACAAAGATTTCATTTTAATGCATAACATAGATAAACAATACCATCACTAATACAACAAACGCGCAGATAGCATGCATACACATAGACATAAATATTAAAGATAGTTAAAACATTAGAGTATTTGTAAACCAAAATGTATGGAGGACTTACTTGTGTGATCCGTTAATGACTCTTTGTGAAAGTGGTGAATCGTGTTTGGTTGTCTTTTGTCTAACTTGTCTATAAATTTAATTATAACTTTTGCTTCTCAACAAAAGTAATATAGTTTTATGAGATGCCTTATTCACATGAATGGTTGACACTATGATAAGTAGACAAACAATACGTGGGCTAGACATATGCTAGATGTTTAATGTTGGCACTTCTCTGAGGGTGAATGATTGGGAAAGTGGATGAAAGGACCTCCAACCTGTTGGGTGACAGTGGCTATGGTGGGTGCCACCTTGGGCAGGCCATGGTAGCTTGAATGTGCAGAGTAAAGAGGAAAGGAGATGAATGAGATGGACAGAGAGAGAGAGAGAGAGAGAGAGAGAGAGAGAGAGAGAGAGAGAGAGAGAGAGAGAGAGAGAGAGAGAGACGTGTTGGGGGTTCCATCGACATGTGTTGGGGGTTCCATCGTTGCATAGATTCAATGACCAACATAATTATTAATCTGGAGGGATGAGCTACCAGGCTAGGGCATGTAAACACTCACAAAATTAGTGAGCTAATCATGACAACACAAATGGTTAACTCTATGAGGTGAGCTTATCGGCCTATGGAGGAGCTAAGCCACAATGAAGGGCAATCTCCACATCCTCTTCTCTTCACCTCCAATAGACCCAATCACACACACTAACAATTGCAAGATGTACACAATACTAATCCTATCATGAAACACACTAATCACAAGCACACACACATAGATCTATCAAGCACCACACTCAATTAAACCTACATGCACACACAAGCAAGAGAGGGCAATCACACAAGATTAGAGAGGGATTAACCAATAAGTAGTAAGATCTAGCTAATCTAAGCATCATAGGCAATCATAAGAAGCATGAGAGAGGCATAGTGAAAAATAATTAAGCATTGATTACTGGTAAACAAGTCACATGAGCAAGGAGAAGCTCAAGGACTTCATAGCCACACACCTCAACAGCTCTCACCAAAGAGTGCTCTCAACAAATGAGCTTGAGAACCGTAATTTCTTTGACACACTGTCTTATATACCTAGGGTGAAACTATGCAATGTTCGGGCACCCAAGGCCTTTAGGACTCCACCATTTACTGAATCTGCTACCTAAGCACACTAATTGACCTATTTTTTATAGCTTGGAACTCCCACTGAGCCCATAACACATTACAATATTACAATGGCTTGAAACAAATTGGGAATTTACAATATGTGACCATTTTGAAACAATGTGGAAAATGTGTAACTCCAATCTTTACTACTTCTTTATATTCATCTTTGAAGGCTAGCAGCTTGTATTAACTGATGTTGAATCAATTAACATTCTCCCCTTCCGATTTTAGTGCCCATCCTCGGGCACTGTTGAAGGTTTTTGATTGGTTGTTGATGGGCTAATTGTTTCATTTGTCACTGAATTTATTGATGGGGTTCAATGTGTTGGCAGCATCTTCATTAGTCAAAATATGTCTGATGTGAGAGATGATGTTGCATTTGTCCGTTGTAATAGCATAATAATGAGGCTACTATTTATTTATAAAAAGTATGTACAAGGGAAGTAGAATGATGAGGTTCTAGATTAGGGTCTAATACGTAGATGACCAAAGGGAAAAAACCCAGTGGAAAAAAAGTGCCTTTGGGATACGCGCTTTATTGGGATACTTATTAGCATTGGAAATATTTATAAAGTACTCAAGGGATTATTTGTTGATAGATATGGATTAAACAATGTGATATCCATGGAAGTTTATAGGGCCAATGCCAATTTTCCAAGGTCGACACCAAGTGATAGGAAGCATTGGACAGTCACCAAGCCTCCCATTCGCTCGGTGTTGACTCCACTGTCACATGTAATGATTTTAACCCCAAGGTCAGTACCAAGCGATAGAGAATGTTGGGTAATCCCCAAGAGTCCTATTTGCCCCATATTGACTAAACTGTCGTATGCCCAAGCTTTCTATTCGCCCAATAGTGACTCAACTGTATTTTTGTAATCACATCACCATGGTCTTCATCGTCGGTTACACCAAGGTCAACACTAAGCAATAGGGAACGTTGGGCAGTCCCCAAGCTTTGTATGACTTATTGCATGACTTGTCTTTCTTTTGTCGGTTATCATGCCCCAAGGTCTTTGGTGGTGCTTGTAATGGAGTTAACACCAAGGTCATCACCAAGATATAGAGAGTGTTAGGCAATCCCCAAGCTTCCTATTCGCTTAGTAGTGACCCCACTGCATGATTTTTTGGTTAGCATGACATTTCTTTGCCTATTTAGTCCACTCAAGGTGCATAGGTGGAAGCAAAATGAGTGTCTAGTGCATATGTCCAATGATGGGACATCCTATATATGCATACACAAAAATGCATGAAAAACAATATGTTGTGCAAGAAATATTTTGAGGGGTTCTTCATAAATATGGTGTAGCTATAAAAGCATATGACATGGCTTTGCAAGATGGCACCCTTTAAGAATGGTTTTCGTTGACGAGGATATGTGCTCTCATCTTACTGTGCACTGTGCGTGAGTATTGGACTCTACGGCACTCTGCCATCTGTAAGTTAATAGACTTTGACTCCTATGCTCATCTAATCCAGCATGAGTGACATGACTTAGATATGCTCAACTCTTCCAACTTGAGCATAAGCCTAACAAGTACGACTCTTAGCACAAAGTTTAATATGACTTGAAGGTTTGGGTCTAATGCTTTGCTCATTTTATGGCTCAGCATCCCGACTCTGACTATGCCAAAGAGTTTTTTTTTGCACCCTGGCGACTTGAATTTTTACATTCTTGTGCTTACTACAAACATTTCTTCAAGTAAAAGTAAGCTTGAATCCTCAAAAAGAGGATTAGTGAAGGACCAAGTTGGTATTGAAGGTTTCTTTTGCCATACCTATTTTATCATCTTTGAATCTGTATTTTTGTTGGTTGGGTTGTCCTTCTTTGACTGTGAAGACTCCATTATCTATTTGATTCTCTACTTAGACCTGTTGATAGGAGTCTTTGATGTTGTTGTAGGCCTTTGTTCAATATCGGCATTTGGCTTGTGACTAGGAGCATTGGAAGACTTAGGAATCCAAACCTCTTGATGACCTTTGTATCTCCTTTGTTGACTTTGTTGAGCTCTAGTCCTTGTTGAGCTCTTGAGATCTTCATACAAGTTTGGTGTAGTTGCATATGGCTTGTGGTTGACTGGTAGCCAAATCTATATATAGCCCGTGTAGAATCCTTGTCTAAGAGGAAGATTCTTTGAGATTTGTTTTTGTTATGTATCCTCTTGAGAGTTGTGGTAGACTTTAGCATCTTTCGATTTTGTTTTCTTGCATACCTGCTTCTTATGTATCCTACGATATTGTTGATGTTGATACCTTCTTTCTTGGGAGGGACTTGATGCTACTTCATATGCCCTAACCTACGGTTTTGGTTCCCATATCTGTCTGTTACCTCCATAGTACTCCTGTTCTTTCAAGCTCCCTTGTGATGCTATCCATCCCATGTGTTTGTCTTTCTTCGTTGATTTCCTGTATTTAATCCAAACCGGATCATTGACTTTAACTAAATTTCTCTGAACAAACATTTGATTGACTTTCTTTTGCTTTCTGGAGTATTTGGGTTAATATGTCTTTGCTTTTCTGGGTGTCTCCTTAGAGGTTTTAGTTGGGTCAGCAATTGACTTGAAGACTTGAAAGCCTGACTTGCTAGAAGCATCTGATCCACAAGGGTTCTTTGATGTAGAGGCATATGATGCCACAGCTTCTTTGCTAACCGGTGGAGGGTCCACTTTAGCTTTAGCTTTTTCTACAAGATTTGTCTTCGATCCTTGTGACTTCTGCAACTCTGAATCTGGCATTTTTGGTTCTATTGAAGATCTTTGTCCAGCTTTTTCCATGATCTTATCTTGATCTAATTGTGTCTCTAAGGAGGGTAACTGGAGAGTTTTTGTTGTAATTTGACTTACAATAGCTGATTCACTTGGAAATGAGTGATTAATCTTTGGACTTTCTATTGCTTCTTGACTTATTGCAGCCTCATTCTTCTTAACTTCTGGTTTTGGTGGCATTCTCTGCTCAATAGCAATTGTGGTTGTTCTTTGCTCTCTTTGATCTACACTTGCTATTGCCTGATTTGCTTTAAGCTCTCCTAAATTTATGATTGATGGAGATGAATCATCTTGAATAAGATCTGCTTTGGTAGTGAAGCAATCTAGTGGCTTCAACCTATACCCATCAACTCACTGCAATGTGTGAACCGCTCCAAACCTAAGACTTTCATCAAAGCATCTGCTGGGTTGTCGTCAGTGTGTACCTTGACCAAATCAATGATCTTTTTGGCCAAGAAATCTCTCAAGAGATGATACCTGAGTTCAATGTGTTTCGATTTGGAGTGAAACATGGGATTCCTTGCCAATGCAAGAGCACTTTGACTATCACAATATATCACTGGAGTCTCATCAATGCCAAGATTTTTGACTAAGCAAGATAACCATACAGCCTCTTTACTTGCATTCAGCAATGCAATGTACTCTTCTTTCGTAGTGGAAGACGACATACAATCTTGAAGATATGACCACCAAGATACTGCTGCTCCAGTAAATATGAAAACATAGCAAGATGTTGATCTCCTATTGTCAACACAACCCACATAGTCTGCATCCACATAACCCATGATGGATGCATCACTGTTCGTGAAGCATAAACACCTGTTGACCGTACCTTTGAGGTACCTAAGAATGTGCTTCACTGCTTCCCAATGCTTGCTGCTAGGATTTTCCATATAACGGCTCACCACTCCCACTGCAAAAGCAATGTCTGGTCTTGTGTCCACCATAGCAAACATGAGACTATCCACTACCGAGGAATATGGTACCTTAGCCATTTTAGATCGCTCAACATCAGATTTGGGTGCATCTTCCTTGCTGATTTTCAAGAATGCCTGCATTAGGGTACTCAATGCTTTCCCCCCCTGCATATTGAAACGCTGCAAAACTTTCTCAATGTATGTTTCCTGAGATAGCTCAAGAATACGACGTTTGTGATCTCTTTTGATTCGCATGCCAAGAAAGTGTGTAGCATCCCCCAAATATTTCATTGCAAAATTATTGCTAAGTGTTCTCTTCAAGTTGGCCATTTTCACAATGGATTTCCCAGCTATAAGCATGTCATCAACATACAAAACTAGAATGATCATCGAGCCATCATCTAGCTTTCTTGTGTACAAGCAGTGATTCTCTTCACTCCTTTCATATCCTTGAGACCTCATACATGCATCAAATTTATGATACCACTGCCTTGAACCCTACTTTAAGCCATAAAGTGCCTTTTTGAGCTTACATGCTAGCTCCTCACGAGATGTATTCTCTTAAACAAACCCTTCAGGTTGCTGCATGTAAACATCCTCATCAAGCTCCCCATGAAGAAATGATGTCTTCACATCCATTTGGACAAGTTCCATGTCCTCAATCGCTACAAGAACAAGCACGGTTCTAAGCGTTGTCATTTTGACCACCACAGGCGAGAAGATTTCATCAAAATCGAATCCCTTTTGTTGTTTGAACCCTTTGGCTACAAGTCTAGACTTGTACTTTGGATTTGGATCACCTAAGGTCAATTTCTTCTTGTAAACCCATTTGCAAGGTAAAGCTTTTGCATCATTTGGCAGTTCTACCAAGTCACAAGTGACATTAGCTAGAATCAAGTTATACTTAGATTCCATAGCCTGCTCCCACTTTACCACATCATCCGTCATCATGGATTCTTGGTAGTAGCTTGGCTCACCACAGTCGGTCAACATGATGTAATCAAGACCTGGCTCGAAACGTGCAGGTGGACGAGAGACTCTAGTAGACCGTCTCACTCCTTGACCATTGCTATCCGCTCCCTCTGGAGCATTGCTAGTGGAAGGTATATCACTAGCCCGCTAAGTTGATTTCACTGTCTCTGAGGCAACATTCTCAAAAGTGACTATAGAAACTCTATTTCCTTGATAGGTTGTTATGCATCTTCAACTCATTGAAGATCACATATGAACTACGGATGAATCGACGAGATTCTGGGTGCCAGAGACAATATTCCATCTCTCCATCTGCACCATATCCAATGAAAATACATTAGTGTGACTTTGGCTCTAACTTCTGTCTAAGTTGTTTAGGCATGCGAGCATAAGCTTCACAACCAAAAACACGTAGATGGTCATAGTGGGGCTTACGTTTAGACCATAACTCTTTTGGAATCTCATAAGCAAAACATTTATAATGTGTATTGCGGTCAAGACGGCTTCTGCCCAAAAGCCTTGTGTGAGATTTTCCCTAGAAAGCATGGCTGTGACTCTTTCTTGAATTGTACGATTCATGTGCTCAACAACACCATTCTGAGCTAGTGTGTATGGTGCAATAAGCTGCCTTTCAATCCCCCTTTTAACACAGAAACTATCAAACTCCTTGGAGACATACTCTCCACCATTGTCAGTCCGCAACCTCTTGAGTTTCTTGCCAGACTGATTCTCAATGAGTGCCAAAAATTTCTGGAACACAGGAAGAACTTGATCCTTATGTTTCAAAGGATATGCCCACAACTTTTGAGTAGAGTTATCTATGAATGTCACAAAATAGCCCCCCCCCCCCCCCCCCCCCCCCCCCCCCCCCCCCCCCCCCCCCCCGAGATTTGGTTGACATAGGACCACAAACATCACTATGTACTAAATCTAGAGGTTCAACTCGCCTTTGACCCAATGCTAAGTGCACGGACCTAGTCTGTTTGCCATAGATACAATGCTCACAAACAGGAAAGTCAACATAAGACAAGACAGGTAAGTAGCCAAAACGAGTGAGAGTTCTCATTCCTTTTTGGCTAATATGACCTAGCCAGCAATGCCACAACTCAGTAGACGCCAGCTTGACTATAGATACGTAATCATGACCAACATCTGACACATGTATGGAATATGAGGTACCATGCTTCTGACCTTTGAGTACAACAAGATTACCTTTGCGTGCTATCCACGAACCATTGTCAAATGTGATGTTGTAGCCCAAATCATCAAGCTGACCAACATAAATCAAGCTTTTAGTCAACTTGGACACATGTCTGACATTACATAAAGTAAAGTGCATGCCATTCGTTAGATGCAATTTGACGTTTCCAACACCCTCAATGTCTAGTTCATAAGCATCACCAAGTCTCACTTTTCCACAAGAGTGAGAATAAGTAGAGAACCACTCTTTATGTGGTGTCACATGGAAACTGGCACCAAAATCTACTATCCAATTCTGTGCATACTGTGCATCGTCTGTAACAAGAGCCTCGACAAGTAGATCTGCTGTGAAGATCAATACATCAAAGGTAAGTGGCATAACAACCACTGGAAGAGTCTCTACAATACGAGCATTTGAAGACTCTAGCACATTGATCTCCTCTAACTTTGCTTTGCCCTTGTTTGAATCATCAAACTTAGAAGTGTCACCGGATTGTTTATCCTTCTTGCTTTGATGCCATTTCCTATAATCCTTCTTCACATGCCCTTTTTATGGTAGTGATAGCACCCGAAATTACGCATAGAACCCCGAGAATTACTACGTAAGCCCCCACGTTCCTCGCTTTTGGCACGACTTTGAGTGCGACCCCTCTGTCTATCACTAGCAACATACGCATCACCATCCTTGCCTTCGAGAGATTTCTTGCGAATCTCCTCAATAAACAGACTCCCAAGGATGTCATTGTACACTAGACCGGTACTAGGTGCTAATTTGCTAATCGCAGTATAGAACGTATCCCAAGACGAGGGCAAACTGCATAGCAAGAATATACATTTGATTTCCTCATAGGACCAAACCCTGAGTGTTCAATTGAGTGAAAATGATATTGAACTTATTAATGTGAGTAGAAACAGTGCCCTCTTCCTTCATACAAAGGTCAAAGAGCATCAAGAAAACCTTATTAGTGGCACTTTTGTTCTCATAACTGGACATAACTTATCCCATACATCTCTAGCAGTCCTTTCTCCAACTATAGTAAAGTACACAGATTCGGCCAAATGAAAACAGAGGGTAGATTTGGCCTTAGCATCAAGTTTCTCTCACTCAACATCTGTATACTCGCCCTCTGGGCGCTCCATGATAGGATCCAGCTGGCCTTTTTGTATAAGAACATCTTGAATCTTCTCTTTCCAGATAGCAAAATTCGTCCCATCAAATTTTTGGATATTGTGAATATTCTTTTCACCACTAGATGACATGGCAAGCTAAAGATAATATGGCGATAAACATTGGTAATTTTGGGAAAAATTCTGTAGAGTTTTCTCGAAAAAACTGACAGAATCTCAATCCAAAACTGTCACAAGAGATCAATAACGCATCAAAAGTAATGCTCTTAGAGCATAAGACAGGTGCATCAACCACTAACTGTCACTAACTGTGCATAAAAAGTTAAAAAACTGACCCAAGACTGCCAACACGGCAACAAATGCACCTAGCCCTCTCTATACATGTCCTATGATGAGGCCACAAAAAAGGGGTACTCCAGCAACCTGTATCACCGAAAGGATCTCAACATTCGAGAATCCCCCAGATCAAGAAAACCTCACGCTATCAACCCTCACAAAAGGTTATGCAGACAAGAAACCAGCCCAGTCTCAGAAAGGGCCTCCGAATCGAGTCTCAGAAACGGTTGGGACTAGAAACAAGCCATATTGGCTCCACAAAAGGTACATATGGTAGTTTTCGCAACTCAACGTACATTCACTGTCAACAATACTTCAAGGTGCAGTATACGCGCTCAAACAGGTGCCAAACAAAATGTGCAAGAATTAAACAAATCCCTACGGGGAGTAAAATCTCTCTCAAAAGAGCTCAAGCACTATCAAAAGTGCCAAAACAATGCATATGCGCATCAAGTACTCCCACTGAAATCTATGTTGATGCAAAACACTGTAACCTGAAAAAAACATGGATGTCCTGTATGTATGCAAGAACCTGTGAGGAGATGGATGCCTGAAAACTCGAGACAATGTCGATGCCGAAAAGTGCTCCTAATCAGCCTATAAACACCATCTCAATAACACATAATAGCCATAAAACCACTATATACAATCCCAAAATAGTCTCTAAACAACTTGCACCTGTGTCTTGTACCTGTATCTGTATCTATAGAAAAAGTGGAGTTAAAAATATAACTCTTGAAGTGTAGCTCGGATGAAGCTTTCAATTGCACGAACAGCTTTGAAAGGGGGATAAAACCTCAGGACACCTACTGGAAATTCTCTCGGAATGCTGAATTTGCTGATGCCAAAGTCGGAAACCTATTTGCACTTCTGAAAGTGCATGCGTGCGCAGACGCAAAAAACGGCAAGCACAAACCTTGCTCTGATTCCAGTTGAAGGTGCCGCGGGAAGCATGTGCGAGTGCATGTGCAAGAGCAGAGAGATAGAGATCTGCTTTGGGTGGAGCGCACATCAATGCTATCCTATTGAAACTCCTTATTCTATTGTATTAAAGAATAATTGTATAATGGTTAAGTTGGTAGATGGGTTAGTAGTAAGTGGGATGTCTGGCCAATTGGCCTGAATGCCAACAATCTTCTGGGCCATTGACATTCCCATTATGATGTTGTTTGGCATATCTTTTGATGTGATCACTGAAATTGAGCCATGATGATGTGTGAACCTACTTCAATGGGGGTGGAGATGATTTCCCAGCATTCTGCTTGTTTGTTTCCTGATATGCACACAAATTCATGAGCATCTTTCAATTGTGGTTGGCCACATATTTTCCAAGTGCAAAAAGACATGAGGTTCTTGTCTAACTGAAAATATAACTTTACTTCTTTTGATAGCTTTCTTCATTTTCAACAACAATGTTGCACTTGATCGTCTTAGGATTCACGTCTGAAGTGACTGCTTTTGCTGTGATAGCATCCTTTGGTTGAGCTTTATCTGCATTTTCTTTGCTTTGATCACCTATTTCCATTGATTTCGACTCATATGGCTATAATACTGTAATTTTGTTTGCAATTGATGAGCATTGTCTACTTGCATCTGAGTAACTTTTGATCTTAAAAGATCCACTGTACTTTTTGGCAGAATATGTCTCTTCTGTGGAGATTTTGTGGTGACCTTTGTGTAGCTTTTTGAACTTTAGGTTCTTTTGAATTTGACTTTTCTATCACCTATTCTGGCAGCTTAAGGCTTTGCATCATCTTCAGATAGTCTTTGACTTCAGCCGAGCCATCCGTATGGGTTTGTACAAGGTCATGATCTTGATAATATTTGTTACCATGTGCATCTTGATATGTATTGTGAGCTTGATTACATGTAACTGTTTGAACACTACTGGATTTGTCGGCTTTTGACTTTGATTTGTGGAGATCAGCTGAAACTTTTGTCCTTGATAATGTTCATAGAGGCATTTGTCTGTAGATTCTGAGGGAACGTGGGTCAATTGGAAACTTCCAACAACCATATGATCTTTCAATGGTTTCTGTCTTGAAGGGGTCTGTTGGCTAGAATTTCTAGGGCTTCTAACTGGAGTAGCATTTCCTGGTACATAAGCTGAGCTTGATGGATTTACAGCTCCCCCCTTCTTAGGGCGATCACTATAGCCTGCTTCATTGTAAGAGTTCAAAATTGTTTGGCTATGGATTAGTCTCACCTTCTGGGACTGTGAAGGTACACTTTGGGTAGCACTATTGACATTTGGCATCTGTAAACCTTCTGCATAGTTTCTTATGTGTCTCTTTGAAACATGACAAATTATTCCCCAAGTCAAGCTATAAATAGCATTATCTTTGCCCTGATATTGTCTATCCCATGGGTCTCCTATGATATGAGCTTCTGTGGTTTTAGGACCCAAGGCATCATAGATGCTACACTCTCGTCTATATCTACGACTATTTTGGTCAAAGTATATGCTCGTTTGGTCACAATTTTGAAGCTTGATTTCTGATGGAGGAGATTTTGGCTCTGAACAGATTTCCGGATTCACTCGGGTAATATCCTTCAGCTCTAGAGAGGATAGGCTATAATAGATTCTTTCCTCTGAGATGAACGATCCTTTCTGATCTATCACTGGATGTACTTTTCTGAGCTGGTATGTGGGCCTTTCAAACACTAGTTGATCCTTTTCGTACAGTTTCCCTTTCTGGTCTACATAGTGTGCATATGAATGATGTGTACCATACAATGCTAACATCATTCTATTTGATGTGTCCCTTAGACTTGTGAATGATTGCAAACTTGTGGCAGTGGATGCAAAATCATTTGAAAACCTAACATTCTTTTCAACATTCAGTGATATCTGAACATCTTGACCAAAATCATGCAGGAATTTGTTGTTCAAAGAATCAATTTTAAGCTTTTCATGTGCTTGTGCATCTTTATGTTGATTTTGAACTTGTAGTGCTTTTACTGGTGCTTTTAATGGTAATGCAAAATCATATGATTGCATTAAAAGTGACAAGTTAAATGCACTTACATTAGGAAAAATATGGAGTCTCCTTGGGCCTTTTTGATTAGTGAAGGCTTAAGGGAGAACCAATGAGAGGGATCTTGGGATATCACCTAGAGGGGGAGGAATGGTAGGGGTACAGCCTAATTGTCTCCCTCTTCAATGCTTGGTTCTGAGAGAGTGGGGGGAGGGAGGCTGGGGGGGGGGGGGGGGGGGGGGGGGGGGGGGGGGTTTAAAAGGGGGAAAGAGGTGTCATAAAAGAGGGAGGGACCCTCCAAAAGAAAAATGCGCAGGCTTAAAAACCGTAAAAAATGAAATTTTTTTTTTAAGTTTCAAAATTGACTCATTTGCCTCCAGAACTGTCCCAAACATATACAAACTTCAAAAAGTCAAATTCCCCCTCTCACAAAATCCACTTTTCTCTCCCTCTATCACTACTTTTCTCTCCCACACTCTCCCTCCTCCCATTCTCTCTCTACAGTCAAGGCAGCCATAGCCAAAAGCTTTCCACCACTCTCTTCCTCTCTCCATAGCTCCCCCTTCTCTCACACCTCCATTGACCCTCTACAATCCCACACCCCATAGCCCACAACTCAGCACTATCCTCTCTACCTCTCACTCCTCCCCTCTTTCTCTATCTCTACTGTCAAAGCCACCATAGGCAACTCACCTCACCCTCCCCTCAGCTCCTCATTCTCTCTCCACAATACCCACACAAAATAGCCCTTAGCCTTGCCCACTTCTCTCCCTCACCTTCCTCCCACCCATTCCCAATCCCTTCCTAAGCCCAACTTCCCAAGCATGTCCACCGCTACCACGCATAGAGGGCCCAAACCAGAGATACAGGAGATTGTGCCGCACAACACAAAAAATTCAGAGGCGGGATGGATCCCACAGCTATTCAAGAAGGGTTCGTGGGTCTACATGCAACCGTCTAGTGCTGGACCTCATCGCGTACGATTTCGAGGCGTATTGGAACGCCATTGGAAGGGAAGACTATTGGCATTCAAAGAAACCAAGTCTGGAATGGTGGCCATTGTGCAACACGTGTACAATGCAGCTGAGATCCACCTGCTGCTGCAGAGAGCTTCAACTCAATTTGCACCTCATTGTAAGTCCTCATGGTTTAGCTATCCCATGCATATATCATGTTTAATGTGCATGAGATCATTTTGTTTGACTAAGGGCATTTGTAAAGATGTTTTTCCATCCAGCTTAGTTGAGGAACAGCCGCTTGAGTGCCTCTCAGGCACGTTCATGGTTGTGCATGCTCACATTGGGGAGCTTATATTTCCTAATGTCTCGTCGAAAAAAACTTACGGAGCAACGAATATTCATGTACTCCCACAAGTACGTGATACCGAATTCAAGCCAAGGCTATGGTAGGTTAGAAGCCGTGGAGACACCCTCATTGCAGAGTGCAGAATGGCCAACTCCAGACCATTGGGCCTTGGTTTCTTTCAAGCGCAAGGTGCTGCAAGATTTCCAAGGGTCCCTAAAGTCCAGATCGTGGGTCTCAGTTGGCATTGTCCCATCCATTTGTTTGTGCATGCATTCCGCTCTCTGTCGATTGTGGAAACACCGACAATGTTTGTTTGCAAAGAAGTTGACATAGATGAAATGGACACCATTCTAGGTGTCAATTGGGGCTATGTTGACGGTTTGCATGATGGTGACCGTTACAAGTGCAATGTGTCCCCCACACAGCTTTGCCTTCGACGTTTGAAGGCAAGGTGCACCTTGTATGCACGGTTTAGCTACGAAAGGTGGACGCACAAACGTGGCAAATGGATACCCTTGCAACTGACGATCGAAGAGGTTCGATCCTTTGAAATTCGTGTCCGCATGCCCAATAATGAGGTGGAGGTGGTTGCAGTGAACCCGCATTGGACTCTTGACAATCTTCGTGAACATTTTGTCATAATGGGATTTGAGGATGTCGACAATGCAAGTTTCAAACTGGAACAATGCAAGGTGTGCTTTGTGCTTGATTAGTTACCTTTTCTTAATTTTTCTAGGTTTTTGTATCTTGATTGCGCAATTTTTGGTTGTGTAGATTGGAACACGGATGGAGGCCACTATACTTGTTTACAAAGATTGGGCTATAGACGAAGTCATCTTGTCTAAGTGAATTGGCTTGTAACTTTACTCTTTTATATATTGGATATTTTATTAAAGATTTTGAAAATTTTTAGGGTGTTGTACTTGATTTTGTACTTGAGTTTTGAGGTGTTGTGTAATTTTATTTGTAAAACGCATATTTTTTATTTTTTTCGAGATGGAATATGTCTATAAAAGGGGGACCACCTCCTCATTTTACCATTTTCATCCCAGCATTGCAGAGAGACCTAGCATACCCAGTTACGCAAAGAGAAAGCATGGATGAAACTAGTGCTTTAGATGCATTCCTTAGTGAGGCTGGGCATGCAAATCTCCCTGAGCTTCATGCATTTTTCAAAACCCAACCCGATTTGGAAACCCCCTTGACCCTCCACTCTCAATCTCTTGAGCTCATCACTTCATATGTTTCCACGTGCATGGGGAGATTCATTGTTGAGTTACCAAACTGGCAAGGGCAATGGGTCCCTAAGGGCCTTCTGCACCACATCTACAAAGGGGACAAGCCATTTTATCAACGGCTTGCACGCTTTGCCACCATAACACAACTCGCCGGACAATATGTGCAGCTTGAAGATGATGATGTGCGAGCAATGCGTAAGGGGAAGATCGGAAACACATTTTTTTCTGTCCAGGCCATAATGATCTTCCTCCTTCATGAGTGCCCAGTAGGCCTTGACGTAGTGCTACCACACTTGCAGATCGGCGGGGTCCAGGCTGATGTGAAGGACCCCAAGCCCACACCCATTGACACATCCGCAGAGGAGAGTACGCTTGCCTTGACCTACCCTGTAGGGATTCAAGGCCTCTTGGAGGCCTCTCCATCTGCCGATTCGTCCTCGGGGCCGCCAGAAGGAACCAGCACTCGGGATGCCATCCCTGAGGTAGAGATTACCCGTTTCTCCTCCATTGTGGTGGGTGGGGAGGAGTTTGTGTTTTTGCATGATCTGGAGAAATCCTTTGAGCTTCGCATGGATGAGTGTTTTGCCATCCGCGATGCCCATGGCAAGTTTGAGGTTGATACCACCACCTCCCATGACGATGATCTCCTACTGCCCATGGGGAATACTGTGGTGGACATAGTGGCGATTGCACAACCCGAGGTGGCAGCGGCCGAGCAGGCCAAGGTCTCTGAGGAGGAGTTTGTGGCCGTGCAAGCCATGTGTTTGGATAAACACACAAGAGTGGATTCACCATCACCTGCTACAACACCTATTTTTCTTGATCCAAAGGGGAAGTCAAGTGTGGATCTTTACTTGCACCCGGATGCTGATGAGGAGGATTGTAGACAAGAGGTATAGATGCTTACTTAAATTTGATTGTTACAAATGATTTTGTTAATGGTATAAAAGACCATATTAGGTATTTTGGTAAAAATCTCACATTATGGGAATCTCCAAATCGACCGAATTCATGTAATTTGGGAATTTTCCACTTAAAGTGGGAAAAATTGAGGTGTGTGGCTAGTAAATAAAGTGAAAATCTCATAGGATTGTGGTGTTGATAAACACCAAAAGTCAAGAGGATGTACAACACATGGATTTGAATAATAACTATAAATTACATAAAACAAAGGAAGATACAAAAAAGATTTTGTTTACAAATTGACTAGTATAGTCACAATAGAAGCTCCACATAATTCTACTCCACATTTGATACCATATCTGAACTTTGATCCAAGTGTGGCTGATGTGCACGAGTGAGGCCTTCTTTGGCTTTTAGAGCATGTCTTTCTGGAATCTTTATTCTAGAAAATGGTCCTTCTTTGTTGGGTCTTCAGGACCAAACAATTGCATCTATAGTTTCCCACACTTGTGGGTCCTTATAGTTGACAGCCCAATAACCCTTCCAACAATTACTGTAAGCTTGAGTATCTGTCATCCCACTTTTTCTCGCGCAAGGTGCCCAATATTGAATCAAGAGTTTTCTGTAGTTTGGTGATGTAGGCTCATTATCAATGTCAGATAAAGCCATTGCAAGCCACACTGGATAGATTTCTGTGTCACTCGGAACAAGCATAAGAAAGTCACCTTGGTGCACATCAGACATAGGGTCAAACTCTTCCCTTGGCCTATCTCGTTGAGGCCCACAAAAATGATCATTCAACTCTTCAAGGCCTAGGAATCTTTCTGCTCCTTGTTGCAAATTCATTGTAGTGCTTTGTAGATGAGAATATTCTTGAGTTTTTGGCCAAAACATTTCATACAAGACTCCCTCTGATATGATTGCTTTTCCAATCTCTTCAATTACCTTACTCCAATAATCTATCACGGGTCTATAATATCGCGGAATACTTGAACCATTCCCTAAATTTTTCCAAAATTTTATATAGTTCTTTAGCCCCAAAATGACTTCTTCGTGGGCCTTGACATACTCCGCCATTTGTACTAGAGGTGGATCTCCATGTGGTAACATTGGCTTGCCTTCTGTGTCTGTTTTCCAAAGGCGAATACTTCCACTCCAACTTGATACACCTACATGTGCCTTATATTGCATCATTGGTGTCTCATCTTGCATAAAGAACCTGAACTGAAGCGGTTTGGAATGTCCAACAAGTATGTCTTGTCCATCACAAAGATAGCCATCACAATATTGCTTGAAATCAGGGATCTTTGTGAGAAAAAATGGAGCTGGAGATGAAGATGAGCTGTTTCGTAATGTATCCATCAAATGTGGCAAAGTATAGGTTTGTGTAACTCTCAACTTCTCTGAAAACCTACTAAACATGGCGTCTATGTCCTCATGTGTATGCCCAACCATTAAAAATCCCAGCTGGATGGTTTTGAAAACACCCCTTGCAACAAGCATTGACAAATAGGCAAATAAGTATCGATTTTTGTTTTCCCCTGCACAATTATCCAATTGTAGCAACAAGTTCTCTGGCAATCTGCGAAATGTTGACCCCAATTCCTCTTCTGCAATTTCTGACGACTGCACAATGGGCTCTTTTCCATCACTCAAGTTATGGTAGTCCAAAGCATCCCTTGAGTTCAAAGCATGTAGTAGTGAAATATTGCTCCTTGGAAGTCCATTTGTTACTAGATCACCAAGAGGATGCTTATCTATCCTCTCGAGGTTATGTAAACAATTAGCAATTGAGCCAATTGTAAGATTTGGATCAGCTGGCCACAAACCATTCAAGACAAAGTGTCCGTAATGACCTTCTCCATGTCCATGAGTGATCATGCCAATCAATGCCACCTGCAGATTATATCCTGAATCCACACCCTTGGGAACAATGCGTAATCTAGGAATGGCAGTCTTCTTTTGATCCATCTTATCATGGATTATGCATACATATTTTTGTGGTTGAGTTTCTGAATACGTGCGCCATGCATAATATAGGCTTCTGCAACTCTTTTGTTGTGCCATGTGAACTTCTCTCTCCCTCAAGAGAAGAGCTCTCTCTTCAAGAGAAGGTTTAGCTTCTAACCTTGCCTTGATTGAGCTACAAATATTGCACTTAGAGAACTCACTCATCTTTGTTAAAGTGACATGTGGGTACTCTTTGTTCCAAATTCTACCAAAAGAAGATTGGGATAGCTTCTTCTCATAGCCCATTTGGTCAAGTGTCGTGTTGATTTCACATAAAATATCCACTTGTTTGTATGTTGATGGAATCACCAATTGAGTCTCTCTTGAGCCATCTAGCAGTGTTCTACTTCTATGTGGCATTTTCTCAGAGTTATTTTCCACAAACTCGTTTAGTAGTGCTCTTGCTAAACTAGTATGTTGAAGTCCCCTTCTCAATGTACATGTGTTCCCATGTACATATTGGCGCACACCATTTTCAAAGTTCTCCTTGTATCGATAAAATGATGTCTTTGGTATTCCATGTAGCTCATACCATGCTCTACAACAAACAATAGAGCCATTTAGCCTGAATTGGTATCGTGACTTCTCATCTTTCTGATAACATATAGAAAGAACATCATAAACATAATTAGTGCGTGATTTTTGAGACTCTCCCCAAAATTGTTGTCGTAACCTTGTCACCATATCACGATCTGCAAATTGGCAGCATTTTTGTGCACAACAATCAATGCATGATACCCTTTGAATTGATTTGTTTGAAAGGTAAAAAGTCGAAGCTGGTGCTGCTTTTGATTTTTGAGTCCTGTTCATGAAAGTGTATCGTCTCTTCCTTGACAACTGGACAACATTACTCCCATCAAGTTTTTTTCCAACATTGCCATCGTTGGATACATCCTCATATGTAGCATGCATGCCATCAACAGGAACAAAGCGTTGTAATGGGCTCCCATTCAACATTGTTGTCTGCTTGATGGGCCACTTTAGCAAAGTGATGCTACCCACTTCAACCACATCATGAATGCTTGCATTTTCTCTTTCAATACCCACACCCACACAATCAGGACCAAGTTCCTGAAAGTTGACATAATCATGTGGAAATACATATAAGATGGTCCCTTCATTCATGGTTTGCATCATTGTGTCATCTTTTAAAAGGACCCTCTGATTTCTCCAAGACTCTCGAATCATTGCTTCAAATTCTGGGCTTGTCATAGGTATTGCATCTGTAACTAGAGGATCAGAATGATCATGTTCTTCATCACCATTGTAGCTTTCGTGTGGATCAATTAAGTTCCCATTTAATACAAAAGATTGCAAAAGAAGCTTTGACCATCGAACAGCACTCCATAATGAGCCTTGGAGAGATGAAGTATCCATTGTAGGAAAAGGTAGGACCACATCCTTCAAGCATTCCTCCACTAGTATGGAGACATTTCCCAGCCCTATCTTTGTACCACCACAAGTGGAATCTGGATCTGTTCTACACACACAACCAATACCAACGATTTCATTGTCAAGTATCATATGTACTTTCTCCCCAGATTCAAAGTCCATCCTGTAAGTAAAAAGATTACATTGTTAAATCCATAGTTATAGAAAAATACTCTTCAAACCAAAAATCATGCTACAACATGAAAAAGGTTTGCATAGGTTGGACAAGTGGTGAACCTTGAGACCAAATCCTCCTTGCTATATTAATGGAAGCAAGGTTGGACAAGTGGTGGACCTTGAAACCAAAGCCTCTTTGCTATATGAGAGCATAGGTTGGACAAGTGGTGGACCTAGTTGTAATACCCACTGCCACCTATCAACTACTATAGGACTATGCTTTCCAATGTCCAAGTATCCCTTGAGTCTTTCAAGGTTGAACACGTGGTGGACCTTGAAACAAAAATCCCCTTTCTATATCAGAGCATAGCTTGGACAAGTGGTGGACCTAGTTATAATGCCCAATATCCAAGGTGAAATACCTTAGGACTTTGCTACCTTGCTTGCCAATGTTTACGTAGCCCCTCATTTCTTTAATGGAAGTAAGGTTGGACAAGTGGTGGACCTTGAAACCAAAGCCTCTTTGCTATATAAGAGCATAGGTTGGACCTAGTTTTAATACCCACTGCCACCTATCAACTACTATAAGACTATGCTTTCCAATGTCCAAGTATCCCTTGAGTCTTTCAAGGTTGAACACGTGGTGGACCTTGAAACAAAAATCCCCTTTCTATATTAGAAAGGTTGAACACATGGTGGACCTTTAAACGAAAATCCCCTTTCTTTATCAGAGCATAGCTTGGACAAGTGGTGGACCTAGTTATAATGCCCAATATCCAAGGTGAAACACCTTAGAACCTTGCTACCTTGCTTGCCAATGTTTACGTAGCCCCTCATTTCTTTAATGGAAGCAAGGTTGGACAAGTGGTGGACCTTGAAAGGAAAGCCTCTTTGCGATATGAGAGCATAGGTTGGACCTAGTTGTAATACCCACTGCCACCTATCAACTACTATAGGACTATGCTTTCCAATGTCCAAGTATCCCTTGAGTCTTGCAAGGTTGAACACGTGGTGGACCTTGAAACCAAAATCCCCTTTCTATATTAGAAAGGTTGAACACATGGTGGACCTTTAAACGAAAATCCCCTTTCTTTATCAGAGCATAGCTTGGACAAGTGGTGGACCTAGTTATAATGCCCAATATCCAAGGTGAAACACCTTAGAACCTTGCTACCTTGCTTGCCAATGTTTACGTAGCCCCTCATTTCTTTAATGGAAGCAAGGTTGGACAAGTGGTGGACCTTGAAAGGAAAGCCTCTTTGCGATATGAGAGCATAGGTTGGACCTAGTTGTAATACCCACTGCCACCTATCAACTACTATAGGACTATGCTTTCCAATGTCCAAGTATCCCTTGAGTCTTGCAAGGTTGAACACGTGGTGGACCTTGAAACCAAAATCCCCTTTCTATATTAGAAAGGTTGAACACATGGTGGACCTTTAAACGAAAATCCCCTTTCTTTATCAGAGCATAGCTTGGACAAGTGGTGGACCTAGTTATAATGCCCAATATCCAAGGTGAAACACCTTAGAACCTTGCTACCTTGCTTGCCAATGTTTACGTAGCCCCTCATTTCTTTAATGGAAGCAAGGTTGGACAAGTGGTGGACCTTGAAAGCAAAGCCTCTTTGCGATATGAGAGCATAGGTTGGACCTAGTTGTAATACCCACTGCCACCTATCAACTACTATAGGACTATGCTTTCCAATGTCCAAGTATCCCTTGAGTCTTGCAAGGTTGAACACGTGGTGGACCTTGAAACCAAAATCCCCTTTCTATATTAGAAAGGTTGAACACATGGTGGACCTTTAAACGAAAATCCCCTTTCTTTATCAGAGCATAGCTTGGACAAGTGGTGGACCTAGTTATAATGCCCAATATCCAAGGTGAAACACCTTAGAACCTTGCTACCTTGCTTGCCAATGTTTACGTAGCCCCTCATTTCTTTAATGGAAGCAAGGTTGGACAAGTGGTGGACCTTGAAAGCAAAGCCTCTTTGCGATATGAGAGCATAGGTTGGACCTAGTTGTAATACCCACTGCCACCTATCAACTACTATAGGACTATGCTTTCCAATGTCCAAGTATCCCTTGAGTCTTGCAAGGTTGAACACGTGGTGGACCTTGAAACCAAAATCCCCTTTCTATATTAAAAAGGTTGAACACATGGTGGACCTTTAAACGAAAATCCCCTTTCTTTATCAGAGCATAGCTTGGACAAGTGGTGGACCTAGTTATAATGCCCAATATCCAAGGTGAAACACCTTAGAACCTTGCTACCTTGCTTGCCAATGTTTACGTAGCCCCTCATTTCTTTAATGGAAGCAAGGTTGGACAAGTGGTGGACCTTGAAAGAAAAGCCTCTTTGCGATATGAGAGCATAGGTTGGACCTAGTTGTAATACCCACTGCCACCTATCAACTACTATAGGACTATGCTTTCCAATGTCCAAGTATCCCTTGAGTCTTGCAAGGTTGAACACGTGGTGGACCTTGAAACCAAAATCCCCTTTCCATATCAGAGCATAGCTTGGACAAGTGGTGGACCTAGTTATAAAGCCCCTCCTTTCTTTAATGGAAGAAAGGTTGGAAAAGTGGTGAATCTTGAAACCCAAACCCTTTGGCTATATATAGAGGATATCTTGGACAAGTGGTGGGCTTAGTTGTAGTATCCAATGTCCAAGGTCCAAGGTGAACTATGTAAAGACCTTACTTCCAAAAACAGAGTCGTACAAGTGGTTCTCCTTGAAACCAAAACCTCCTTAGTGTATTAGAACATAGCTTGGAGAAGTGGTGGACTTAGTTGTAATGGTGAATGTCCAAAGCAAACTATTATAGGACCTTGCTTCCCAAATCAAGTTTGGACAAGTGGTGGATCTTGAAACCAAAACCCCCTTACTCTATTAGAGCATAGCTTAGATAAGTGGTGGACCTAGCTGCCATGGAAAATGTTCAATCTGAACTGCTGCAAGACCTTGCTATTAAATGTCTAAGTAGAGCTAGCTTCTTTAATGGAATCAAGGTTGGGAAAGTGGTGCATCTTGAAACCAAAAGCCCTTTATTGTATTAGAGCATAGCTTGGACAAGTGAGGGACCTAGTTTTAATGTGTGATGTCCAAAGAAAAGTATTACAAGACCTTGCTTTCCAATATTTGAATTGGTCAAGTGGTTAAAACTAAGTATAAAACTTTGACCATTTTCTTCTCGAATTGCCAAAAACCTAGTTTTAGACACCCCTAAATGAAAATGGTTTAGGGTGGCCTTAAACAATGTTTTTTCAAAGACTTGAACAAAAGGGTTGTTGAAGAGTAATGACAATTTATTGTGGCTTGAAGTGCCTGAGTATGTGAAAACAAGCCTAGGTTTTCCACGAGGCAAAAGGTGACATAATAAGAACATTGGAAAGTTAGGATTGACCATGTGGCCTAAACTTTGGCAAGTGAAGTGGTGGCCAAGTTTTGTGGCACAGTGTGCACTTGGTCCTATATGTGTTGACCACTTGGCTAAATCTAGGACCATAAGGCCAAACCTTTGGCACCTTAAATATAGTATGGGACATAATCTAGAACTGCTATAGTAAATTAGTAGTATAGCTAATATGTTAATATTTGTATTATATTTAAGTATATGCTAATATAATTTATGTTCAAAATTTCACTAATGAAGAATGTTCCCATTTAGCACTCCAGATGCGGGGTCTTAGGGCAATGCCACAATGGGGTGACAAGGCAGCGCTTCCACGTGAGGTTTGGGGGTAGCGCTCTTGATGGGGATGTGGAATATAGCGCTCTCGATGGCGGGGCTTGGGAGGTTGATTTTGGGATATTGTTATGAGCGGGGTCCTGGGGCAGCGCCCCGGGCGGGGTCAAGGGGCGGCATAAGTGAATTCCTAGTATAGAGTTATGCATGTTTTTCATATTTTCAACCATGATTTCTTTAATTTTGGCCGTGTGAATTGGTTAATTTTTTATATTGCTTTTGTTTTTTTTAATCCTATGATAAAACATGGACTTGTAGCATACGTGGCATTCTAATAAACCCTATCAAGATTAGGCACACAGAGAGCGCACGAGAAACGCACACAGAGAAAGCAGGCGAGCAGCAAAAACACAGAAAGCGCACACGGATCGCACACAGTTGGAGTATACGCGCGCGTAGAGGAGCAAGCTCGGCATCGTACACAACACACAGGTGGAGTGCACAGGATTGAAAGTTCGCGCACAAGACAAAGAAACAGCAGCGTACACAACGCTTTCCAGAAGGGCAGGATCGGGCAGTCTTCTCAGGAGACATTGCACACCTCACGAATAGAGAAAAAACAGGTATTTCTCTCTCTCTCACTCTCTGTCTTTCTCCATATAGAGAAGATGGTTCTCTGTAACTCTTCTTGCACACACACTCTCTCGTCAAAAGACAGAGATACATAGTTTAAACGTATCCCCGCACACATACACATATTCCCACACATCGTCTTCCTCTCTTCCACATACATAACCACAGTGAAATCTGTTATCTTGCTGTCTCTCTCTTGAAAATACATGCACATATTCCCACACATCGTCTTCCTCACTTCCACATACATAACCACAATGAAATCTGTTATCTTGTTGTCTCTCTCTTGAAAATACGTGCACATATTCCCATACATCGTCTTCCTCTCTTCCACATACATAAACACAGTGAAATCTGTTATCTTTCTCTCTCCTCTCTCTAAAAAACAGTTATTTATCTCTCTCTCTCTCTCTCTCTCTATCTATCTATCTCTGTATTTGCTATCTCTCTCTTGAAAATACATGCTCATGTATGTGTGCGTCTGTGTTATCTATGTGTATGTATGTATATTTGTGTTATTTCATTGTAATACTCATACATAATGCAGATACACAATTACACTTAATTACGATATGCACACATAGTATATATACATACATAAATATCACAAATAACTAACACATTGTAATACTAGTAAAATTGAATGGAAGACTTACTTGCGTGATCTGTTAAAGTCGATTCTTGTAGCGAGTTCTGGATGTATGCTGAGCTGATTTTCCTCTAATCCATTTGTAGATATGATTGTAACTTCTGTTTCTCAAAAATAGTAGTGTTGTTTAGTGATACACCTAATGGACATAAATGGTTTAAACTAGGACATGTAGACCAAAAATACGTGTATTTCTTTGGATGAATATATACACTTTTTGGTGACCCTTACCACAAGTGGTGGACCTTAAGACCAATGGACTATAAGGACCTCCAAACAATACCTTGTACACTCAATCCTTCTTGGTATCTAGGTTGGACAAGTGGTGGACCTTGTTCAAATTCTCTAACCACTCTCTCTAACATGGTGACATAATTTAGGTGTGATAAATTCATATCTATGCAAACTAATATCAGTTTAGGCTTGTTAATTTGAATTTGTTTGAATTTATGTACAATATAATGATTTGAGGTTTGCATATTTGAATTTAGGTGGTATAATGATATCTTTTTGTGGTAAACTTGAATTTAAAATCAATTTTGCGTAGAATATTTTAAATTTAAGTAGTAAAATTTAAATTTTTATAAAAAAGTTTGAATTTTAAAATTTGGGCGGGATAGTTTAAAATTTAGGCGGGATATTTAAGATTTGGGAGGGATATTTTAAATTTAGGCGGGAAGGTTTTGAATTTATAGCGAGATCTCCCTTACATAAGAGAGTATAGGTTGGACAAGTGGTGGACCTTCAAGCTAGAGCATCCATGCTACTGGACATGATAGGTAGGGAATCTAGTTGAATATTGTATGTATAATATATATGTAATAGATCTAGCTTGGACAAGTGGTGGACCTTGGAATAAAACCCCATGTAAAACATATCATGCACATTCCAAGTGGTCAAAAAATATATCATTTAGAATATAGCCTTATAGGTTGGACAAGTGGTGGACCTTAACACCCAGATATTCTTCATATAATGACATAGCGTGGAAAACTGGTGAATCTTGAGACCAAACCATGCTACTAGCGATAATAGCTTGGACAAGTGGTGGACCTTGAAAGTAAACCCCCCATCTACGAAATATCGTGGGTTTAAGGTATTTCGATGGAGCCTAGCATCTTGGAGACATCGTGCATCTTGCTTCTCTTCATGTTTCAATGGAGCCTATCTTGGACAAATGGTGGAGCATCCTTCTCTCCATGTTTCAATGGACCCTAGCTTGGACAAGTGGTGGACCTTTACTTCTCTCTATTATTCAATAGAGTTAGCTTGGACAAGTGGTGGACCTTGGAACCAAACCCCCATTTAAAACCTATCATGGTCACTCCAAGTGGTGAGAAAGAATAACCTTTAAGATATAGCCTTATAGGTTGGACAAGTGGTGGACCTTAACACGCGCATATTCTTAATTTAATGACATAGAGTGGAAAAGTGGTGAATCTTGAGACCAAACCACTCAGGCTACTAGCAATAATAGCTTGGACAAGTGGTGGACCTTGACTGTAAACCCCTCATCTACGACATATCGTGGGTTTAATGTTTTTCGATGGAGCCTAGCATCTTGGAGACATGGTGCACCTTGATTCTCCTCATGTTTCAATGGAGCCTACCTTGCACAAATGGTGGAGCGTCCTTCTCTCCATGTTTCAATGGACCCTAGCTTAGACAAGGGGTGGACCTTTGCTTCTCTCTATGTTTCAATAGAGTTAGCTTGGACAAGTGGTGGACCTTGGAACCAAACCCCCATGTAAAACCTATCATGGTCACTCCAAGTAGTAAGAAAGAATAACCTTTAAGATGTAGCCTTATAGGTTGGACAAGTGGTGGACCTTAACACCCACATATTCTTAATAAAAGTGGTGAATCTTGAGACCAAACCACTCAGGCTACTAGCAACAATAGCTTGGACAAGTGGTGGACCTTGAATGTAAACCCCTCATCTACGAAATATCGTGGGTTTAATGTATTTTGATGGAGCCTAGCATCTTGGAGACATGGTGCAGCTTGCTTCTCGTCATGTTTCAATGGAGCCTATCTTGGACAAATGGTGGAGCATCCTTCTCTCCATGTTTCAATGGACCCTAGCTTGGACAAGTGGTGGACCTTTACTTCTCTCTATTATTCAATAGAGTTAGCTTGGACAAGTGGTGGACCTTGGAACCAAACCCCCATTTAAAACCTATCATGGTCACTCCAAGTGGTGAGAAAGAATAACCTTTAAGATATAGCCTTATAGGTTGGACAAGTGGTGGACCTTAACACGCGCATATTCTTAATTTAATGACATAGAGTGGAAAAGTGGTGAATCTTGAGACCAAACCACTCAGGCTACTAGCAATAATAGCTTGGACAAGTGGTGGACCTTGACTGTAAACCCCTCATCTACGACATATCGTGGGTTTAATGTTTTTCGATGGAGCCTAGCATCTTGGAGACATGGTGCACCTTGATTCTCCTCATGTTTCAATGGAGCCTACCTTGCACAAATGGTGGAGCGTCCTTCTCTCCATGTTTCAATGGACCCTAGCTTAGACAAGGGGTGGACCTTTGCTTCTCTCTATGTTTCAATAGAGTTAGCTTGGACAAGTGGTGGACCTTGGAACCAAACCCCCATGTAAAACCTATCATGGTCACTCCAAGTAGTAAGAAAGAATAACCTTTAAGATGTAGCCTTATAGGTTGGACAAGTGGTGGACCTTAACACCCACATATTCTTAATAAAAGTGGTGAATCTTGAGACCAAACCACTCAGGCTACTAGCAATAATAGCTTGGACAAGTGGTGGACCTTGAATGTAAACCCCTCATCTACGAAATATCGTGGGTTTAATGTATTTTGATGGAGCCTAGCATCTTGGAGACATGGTGCAGCTTGCTTCTCGTCATGTTTCAATGGAGCCTATCTTGGACAAATGGTGGAGCATCCTTCTCTCCATGTTTCAATGGACCCTAGCTTGGACAAGTGGTGGACCTTTACTTCTCTCTATTTTCAATAGAGTTAGCTTGGACAAGTGGTGGACCTTGGAACCAAACCCCCATTTAAAACCTATCATGGTCACTCCAAGTGGTGAGAAAGAATAACCTTTAAGATATAGCCTTATAGGTTGGACAAGTGGTGGACCTTAACACGCGCATATTCTTAATTTAATGACATAGAGTGGAAAAGTGGTGAATCTTGAGACCAAACCACTCAGGCTACTAGCAATAATAGCTTGGACAAGTGGTGGACCTTGAATGTAAACCCCTCATCTACGACATATCGTGGGTTTAATGTTTTTCGATGGAGCCTAGCATCTTGGAGACATGGTGCACCTTGATTCTCCTCATGTTTCAATGGAGCCTACCTTGCACAAATGGTGGAGCGTCCTTCTCTCCATGTTTCAATGGACCCTAGCTTAGACAAGGGGTGGACCTTTGCTTCTCTCTATGTTTCAATAGAGTTAGCTTGGACAAGTGGTGGACCTTGGAACCAAACCCCCATGTAAAACCTATCATGGTCACTCCAAGTGGTGAGAAAGAATAACCTTTAAGATATAGCCTTATAGGTTGGACAAGTGGTGGACCTTAACACGCGCATATTCTTAATTTAATGACATAGAGTGGAAAAGTGGTGAATCTTGAGACCAAACCACTCAGGCTACTAGCAATAATAGCTTGGACAAGTGGTGGACCTTGACTGTAAACCCCTCATCTACGACATATCGTGGGTTTAATGTTTTTCGATGGAGCCTAGCATCTTGGAGACATGGTGCACCTTGATTCTCCTCATGTTTCAATGGAGCCTACCTTGCACAAATGGTGGAGCATCCTTCTCTCCATGTTTCAATGGACCCTAGCTTAGACAAGGGTGGACCTTTGCTTCTCTCTATGTTTCAATAGAGTTAGCTTGGACAAGTGGTGGACCTTGGAACCAAACCCCCATGTAAAACCTATCATGGTCACTCCAAGTAGTAAGAAAGAATAACCTTTAAGATGTAGCCTTATAGGTTGGACAAGTGGTGGACCTTAACACCCACATATTCTTAATAAAAGTGGTGAATCTTGAGACCAAACCACTCAGGCTACTAGCAATAATAGCTTGGACAAGTGGTGGACCTTGAATGTAAACCCCTCATCTACGAAATATCGTGGGTTTAATGTATTTTGATGGAGCCTAGCATCTTGGAGACATGGTGCAGCTTGCTTCTCGTCATGTTTCAATGGAGCCTATCTTGGACAAATGGTGGAGCATCCTTCTCTCCATGTTTCAATGGACCCTAGCTTGGACAAGTGGTGGACCTTTGTTTCTCTCTATGTTTCAATAGAGTTAGCTTGGACAAGTGGTGGACCTTGGAACCAAACCCCCATGTAAAACCTATCATGGTCACTCCAAGTGGTAATAAAGAATAACCTTAAAGATGTAGCCTTATAGGTTGGACAAGTGGTGGACCTTAACACGCGCATATTCTTAATATAATGACATAGAGTGGAAAAGTGGTGAATCTTGAGACCAAACCACTCAGGCTACTAGCAATAATAGCTTGGACAAGTGGTGGACCTTGAATGTACACCCCTCATCTACGACATATCGTGGGTTTAATGTTTTTCAATGGAGCTTAGCATCTTGGAGACATGGTGCACCTTGCTTCTCCTCATGTTTGAATGGAGCCTACCTTGGACAAATGGTGGAGCATCCTTCTCTCCATGTTTCAATGGACCCTAGCTTAGACAAGGGGTGGACCTTTGCTTCTCTCTATGTTTCAATAGAGTTAGCTTGGACAAGTGGTGGACCTTGGAACCAAACCCCATGTAAAACCTATCATGGTCACTCCAAGTAGTAAGAAAGAATAACCTTTAAGATGTAGCCTTATAGGTTGGACAAGTGGTGGACCTTAACACCCACATATTCTTAATAAAAGTGGTGAATCTTGAGACCAAACCACTCAGGCTACTAGCAATAATAGCTTGGACAAGTGGTGGACCTTGAATGTAAACCCCTCATCTACGAAATATCGTGGGTTTAATGTATTTCGATGGAGCCTAGCATCTTGGAGACATGGTGCAGCTTGCTTCTCGTCATGTTTCAATGGAGCCTATCTTGGACAAATGGTGGAGCATCCTTCTCTCCATGTTTCAATGGACCCTAGCTTGGACAAGTGGTGGACCTTTGTTTCTCTCTATGTTTCAATAGAGTTAGCTTGGACAAGTGGTGGACCTTGGAACCAAACCCCCATGTAAAACCTATCATGGTCACTCCAAGTGGTAATAAAGAATAACCTTTAAGATGTAGCCTTATAGGTTGGACAAGTGGTGGACCTTAACACGCGCATATTCTTAATATAATGACATAGAGTGGAAAAGTGGTGAATCTTGAGACCAAACCACTCAGGCTACTAGCAATAATAGCTTGGACAAGTGGTGGACCTTGAATGTACACCCCTCATCTACGACATATCGTGGGTTTAATGTTTTTCAATGGAGCTTAGCATCTTGGAGACATGGTGCACCTTGCTTCTCCTCATGTTTGAATGGAGCCTACCTTGGACAAATGGTGGAGCATCCTTCTCTCCATGTTTCAATGGACCCTAGCTTAGACAAGGGGTGGACCTTTGCTTCTCTCTATGTTTCAATAGAGTTAGCTTGGACAAGTGGTGGACCTTGGAACCAAACCCCCATGTAAAACCTATCATGGTCACTCCAAGTAGTAAGAAAGAATAACCTTTAAGATGTAGCCTTATAGGTTGGACAAGTGGTGGACCTTAACACCCACATATTCTTAATAAAAGTGGTGAATCTTGAGACCAAACCACTCAGGCTACTAGCAATAATAGCTTGGACAAGTGGTGGACCTTGAATGTAAACCCCTCATCTACGAAATATCGTGGGTTTAATGTATTTCGATGGAGCCTAGCATCTTGGAGACATGGTGCAGCTTGCTTCTCGTCATGTTTCAATGGATCCTATCTTGGACAAATGGTGGAGCATCCTTCTCTCCATGTTTCAATGGACCCTAGCTTGGACAAGTGGTGGACCTTTGTTTCTCTCTATGTTTCAATAGAGTTAGCTTGGACAAGTGGTGGACCTTGGAACCAAACCCCCATGTAAAACCTATCATGGTCACTCCAAGTGGTAATAAAGAATAACCTTTAAGATGTAGCCTTATAGGTTGGACAAGTGGTGGACCTTAACACCGCATATTCTTAATATAATGACATAGAGTGGAAAAGTGGTGAATCTTGAGACCAAACCACTCAGGCTACTAGCAATAATAGCTTGGACAAGTGTGGACCTTGAATGTAAACCCCTCATCTACGACATATCGTGGGTTTAATGTTTTTCGATGGAGCCTAGCATCTTGGAGACATGGTGCACCTTGCTTCTCCTCATGTTTCAATGGAGCCAACTTGGACAAATGGTGGAGCATCCTTCTCTCCATGTTTCAATGGACCCTAGCTTAGACAAGGGGTGGACCTTTGCTTCTCTCTATGTTTCAATAGAGTTAGCTTGGACAAGTGGTGGACCTTGGAACCAAACCCCATGTTAAAACCTATCATGGTCACTCCAAGTAGTAAGAAAGAATAACCTTTAAGATGTAGCCTTATAGGTTGGACAAGTGGTGGACCTTAACACCCACATATTCTTAATAAAAGTGGTGAATCTTGAGACCAAACCACTCAGGCTACTAGCAATAATAGCTTGGACAAGTGGTGGACCTTGAATGTAAACCCCTCATCTACGAAATATCGTGGGTTTAATGTATTTCGATGGAGCCTAGCATCTTGGAGACATGGTGCTTGCTTCTCGTCATGTTTCAATGGATCCTATCTTGGACAAATGGTGGAGCATCCTTCTCTCCATGTTTCAATGGACCCTAGCTTGGACAAGTGGTGGACCTTTGTTTCTCTCTATGTTTCAATAGAGTTAGCTTGGACAAGTGGTGGACCTTGGAACCAAACCCCCATGTAAAACCTATCATGGTCACTCCAAGTGGTAATAAAGAATAACCTTTAAGATGTAGCCTTATAGGTTGGACAAGTGGTGGACCTTAACACGCGCATATTCTTAATATAATGACATAGAGTGGAAAAGTGGTGAATCTTGAGACCAAACCACTCAGGCTACTAGCAATAATAGCTTGGACAAGTGTGGACCTTGAATGTAAACCCCTCATCTACGACATATCGTGGGTTTAATGTTTTTCGATGGAGCCTAGCATCTTGGAGACATGGTGCACCTTGCTTCTCCTCATGTTTCAATGGAGCCAACTTGGACAAATGGTGGAGCATCCTTCTCTCCATGTTTCAATGGACCCTAGCTTAGACAAGGGGTGGACCTTTGCTTCTCTCTATGTTTCAATAGAGTTAGCTTGGACAAGTGGTGGACCTTGGAACCAAACCCCATGTAAAACCTATCATGGTCACTCCAAGTAGTAAGAAAGAATAACCTTTAAGATGTAGCCTTATAGGTTGGACAAGTGGTGGACCTTAACACCCACATATTCTTAATAAAAGTGGTGAAACTTGAGACCAAACCACTCAGGCTACTAGCAATAATAGCTTGGACAAGTGGTGGACCTTGAATGTAAACCCCTCATCTACGAAATATCGTGGGTTTAATGTATTTCGATGGAGCCTAGCATCTTGGAGACATGGTGCAGCTTGCTTCTCGTCATGTTTCAATGGAGCCTATCTTGGACAAATGGTGGAGCATCCTTCTCTCCATGTTTCAATGGACCCTAGCTTGGACAAGTGGTGGACCTTTGTTTCTCTCTATGTTTCAATAGAGTTAGCTTGGACAAGTGGTGGACCTTGGAACCAAACCCCCATGTAAAACCTATCATGGTCACTCCAAGTGGTAATAAAGAATAACCTTTAAGATGTAGCCTTATAGGTTGGACAAGTGGTGGACCTTAACATGCGCATATTCTTAATATAATGACATAGAGTGGAAAAATGGTGAATCTTGAGACCAAACCACTCAGGCTACTACCAATAATAGCTTGGACAAGTGTTGGACCTTGAATGTAAACCCCTCATCTACGACATATCATGGGTTTAATGTTTTTCGATGGAGCCTAGCATCTTGGAGTCATGGTGCACCTTGATTCTCCTCATGTTTCAATGGAGCCTACCTTGGACAAATGGTGGAGCATCCTTCTCTCCATGTTTCAATGGACCCTAGCTTAGACAAGGGGTGGACCTTTGCTTCTCTCTATGTTTCAATAGAGTTAGCTTGGACAAGTGGTGGACCTTGGAACCAAACCCCCATGTAAAACCTATCATGGTCACTCCAAGTAGTAAGAAAGAATAACCTTTAAGATGTAGCCTTATAGGTTGGACAAGTGGTGGACCTTAACACCCACATATTCTTAATAAAAGTGGTGAATCTTGAGACCAAACCACTCACGCTACTAGCAATAATAGCTAGGGATAACCATTAAGATATAGTCTTTCAAGGGGTGAGAAAGAATAACCATTAAGATATAGTCTTATAGGTTGGACAAGTGGTGGACCTTAACACCCAAATATTCTTAATATAATGATAGAGAGTGGAAAAGTGGTGAATCTTGAGAGCAAACCACTCATGCTACTAGCGATAATAGGTTGGACAAATTGTTGATCTTGAATGTAAACTCCCCATGTACAAAATAACGTGGGTTTAAGGTATTTCGATGGAGTTTAGAATCTTGGAGATATGGTGCAGCTTGCTTCTCTTCATGTTTCAATGGAGTCTATCTTGGACAAATGGTGGAGCATCCTTCTCTCCATGTTTCAATAGACCCTAGCTTAGACAAGTGGTGGACCTTTGCTTCTTTCTATGTTTGAATAGAGTTAGCTTGGACAAGTGGTGGACCTTGGAACCAACCCCCCATGTAAAACCTTTCATGGTCACTCCAAGTGGTCAGAAAGAATAACCATTAAGATATAGTCTTATAGGTTGGACAAGTGGTGGACCTTAATACCCAAATATTCTTAATATAATAACACAGAGTGAAAAAGTGGTGAATCTTGAGACCAAACCCCTCATGCTACTAGCGTTAATAGGTTGGACAACTGGTGGACCTTGAATATAAACCTTCCATGTTTCAATAGAGTTAGCTTCGACAAATGGTGGAGCATCCTTCTCTCCATGTTTCAATGGAGCCTAGCTTGGACAAGTGGTGGACCTTTTGCTTCTCTCTATGAGAAGAATAAAGTTAGCTTGGATAAGTGGTGGACCTTGGAACTAAACCCCTATGTAAAACATATCATGGACATTTCAAGTGGTGAGAAAGAATACCCTTTAAGATATACGCTTATAGGTTGGACAAGTGGTCGACCTTAACACCTAGATCTTCTTTATATAATGACATAGAGTGGAAAAGTGGTGAATCTTGAGACCAAACCACTCATGCTACTAGGGATAATAGCTTGGAAAAGTGACTGACCTTGACGTTAAACCCCACATGTAAACAATATCGTGGGTTTAAGGTATTTCAATGGATGCTAGAATCTTGGAGACATGGTGCAACTTGCTTCTTTTCATGTTTCAATGAAGCCTATCTTCCACCAATGGGGGATCATCCTTCTCTAAATGTCTCAGTGGAGCCTAGCTTGGACAAGTGGTGGACCTTTGCTTCTCTCTATGTTTCCATAGAGTTAGCTTGGACAAGTGGTGGACCTTGAAACCAAACCCCCATGTAAAACATATCATGGTCATTCCAAGTGGTGAGAAATAATACCCTTTAAGATCTAGCCTTATAGGTTGGACAAGTGGTCGACCTTAGAACCTAGATCTTCATAATATAACGACATAGAGTGGAAAAGTGGTAAATCTTGAGACCCAACCACTAGTGCTACTAAAGATAATAGCTTGGAAAAGTGACTGACCTTGACGTTAAACCCCACATGTAAACAATATCGTGGGTTTAAGGTATTTCAATGGATCCTAGAATCTTGGAGACATGGTGCAGATTGCTTCCCTTCATGTTTCAATGGAGCCTATCTTGGACAAATGGTGGAGCATCCTTCTCTCCATGCTTCAATGGAGCCTAGCTTGGACAAGTGGTGGACCTTTGCTTCTCTCTATGTTTCAATAGAGTTAGCTTGGACAAGTGGTGGGCCTTGGAACCAAACTCCCATGTAAAACCTATCTTGGTAACTCCAAGTGGTGAGAAAGAATAAAGTTTAAGATATGGCCTTATAGGTTGGACAAGTGGTGGACCTTAGCACCCATATATTCTTAATAGAATGACATAGAGTGGAAAAATGGTGAATCTTGAGACCAAACCACTCATGCTACTAGAGATAATAGGTTGGACAAGTGGTGGACCTTGAATGTAAACCCCCCATGTACAAAATATCATGGGTTTGAGGTATTTCAATGGAGCCTAGCATCTTGGAGACATGGTGTAGCTTGCTTCTCTTCATGTTTCAATGGAGTGTATCTTGGACAAATGGTGGAGCATCCTTCTCTCCATGTTTCAATGGACCCTAGCTTGGACAAGTGGTGGACCTTTGATTCTCTCTATGTTTCAATAGAGTTAGCTTGGACAAGTGGTGGACCTTGAAACAAAACCCCCATGTAAAACCTATGCTGGTCACTCCAAGTGGTGAGAAAGAATAACCCTTAAGATATAGCCTTATAGGTTGGACAAGTGGTGGACCTTAACACCCAAATATTCTTAATATAATGACAGAGTGAAAAAGTGGTGAATCTTGAGACCAAACCACTCATGCTACTAGCGTTAATAGGTTGGACAAGTGGTGGACCTTGAATGTAAACCCCCCATGTTTCAATAGAGTTAGCTTCGACAAATGGTAGAGGATCCTTCTCTCCATGTTTCAATGGAGCCTAGCTTGGACAAGTGGTGGACCTTTGTTTCTCTCTATGTTTCAATAGAGTTAGCTTGGAGAGGTGGTGGACCTTGGAGCCAAACCCCCATGTAAAACATATCATGGACATTTCAAGTGGTGAGAAAGAATACCCTTTAAGATATACCCTTATAGGTTGGACAAGTGGTCGACCTTAACACCCAGATCTTCTTAACGTAATGACATAGAGTGGAAAAGTGGTGAATCTTCAGACCAAACCACTCATGCTACTAGAGATAATAGGTTGGACAAGTGGTGGACCTTGAATGTAAACTCCCCATGTACAAAATATCATGGGTTTAAGGTATTTCAATGGATCTTAGCATCTTGGAGACATGGTGCAGCTTGCTTCTCTTCATGTTTCAATGGAGCCTATCTTGGACAAATGGTGGAGCATCCTTCTCTCCATGTTTCAATGGACCCTAGCTTAGACAAGTGGTGGACCTTTGCTTCTCTCTATGTTTCAATAGAGTTAGCTTGGACAAGTGGTGGAACTTGGAACCAAACCCCCATGTAAAACCTATCATGGTCATTCCAAGTGGTGAGAAAGAATACCCTTTAAGATATAGCCTTATAGGTTGGACAAGTGGTGGACCTTAACACCCAGATCTTCTTAATATAATGACATAGAGTAGAAAAGTGGTGAATCTTGACATCAAACCACTCATGCTACTAGTGATAATAGGTTGGACAAGTGGTGGACCTTGAATGTAAACCCCCCATGTACGAAATATCATGGGTTTAAGATATTTCAATGGAGCCTAGCATTTTGGAGACATGGTGCAGCTTGCTTCTCTTCATGTTTCAATCAAACCTGGCTTGGACAAATGGTGGAGCATCCTTCTCTCCATGTTTCAATGGAGCCTAGCTTGGACAAGTGGTGGACCTTTGATTCTCTCTATGTTTCAATAGAGTTAGCTTGGACAAGTGGTGGACCTTGGAACCGTACCCCTATGTAAAACCCATCATGTGCATTCCAAGTGGTGGTAAATAATACCATTTAAGATATAGCCTTATAGGTTGGACAAGTGGTGGACCTTAACACCCAGATCTTCTTAATATAATGACATAGAGTGGAAAAGTGGTGAATCTTGAGACCAAACCACTCATGCTACTAGGGATAATAGGTTGGACAAGTGGTGGACCTTGAATTTAAACCCCACATATACAAAATATCATGGGTTTAAGGTATTTCAATGGAGCCTAGCATCTCAAAGACATGGTGCATCTTGTTTCTCTTCATGTTTCAATGGAGCCTATTTTGGACAAATGGTGGAGCATCCTTCTCTCCATGTTTCAATGGACCCTAGATTGGACAAGTGGTGGACCTTTGCTTCTCTCTATGTTTCAATATAGTTAGCCTATATTAGACAATTAGTAGACCTCCAATCTCTCCATGTTGTCTAGAGCTAAGCTTGGACAAGTGGTGGACCTTACTTCTCCCTTCCCTTAGTTTACTAGCTTAAATGATCACTATGTATACTTGCTTAGATCTAGCTTGAACAAGTGGTGGAACTTGTATTCACACAAACTTAATCCATTACAAAAAAGTATATGTTAAAATAACATTTGGTTTTTTTTGTTTCAGGAAAGATGGCTCCAAAAAAACAGGTTGCAAGGGTTGCTGTCTCAGTTGACTATACTTGCAATGATCTTAGGAAATGGTATTTGGACATACATGGTATAGAGGGTGCACAATTTCATAAGGTGCATCTATTTATTGCCAAAAAGGATAATGACAGCTTGTTTGAAGATGTTGGACAAGTTGTGGAAGCATCTGTCTCTGTAGTTGATAGTCATCCAGAGGTGGAATGCATTGACATTCTAGTTCCAATGAATCTAGAATTTCAACTATCTCCAGGAGCATATGCATTGGAGCGCATGTCTAGAAACAAAGAAGAGACAATGTTTTCTCGAGGATGGAAGTTTGCAGAATCAAATCCAAATATCACAGCAGATCAACTTCAAAGCTCCATCATTGCCACACTACAACGAAAAAAGGTGAAAGCTTCACGACCACCATCCACAAAGAAGCAAGCAAAAGTGCAGAAAGTAGAAGCTAAGCGAACTAGCTCCATTTTGGATGTAGACAAGGCATCTTTGGCATCCTCATCAACAGAGGGTTCAATGTCAAAGATGAGAATTGTGGATCCAGATGTTTTAGAAGCTGAGGCCATGAAAGGACAAGAAAAAGATACAGGTGGAATGAATAAGTACATAAATTATTTTCCTTTCCAATATAGGGAATTTGATATCCCTATTCAAAATTGTTGGCTTGCTCCTGATCACTATAATGCACGTATTATGGATAAAAAACACGCTGAAAGTGTGTTATTTGGATTTTCACGGAGTACGACCAAGCCTGCAGCATGTGCATATTTGATGCCTGTTCGAAATGCAAAATCAAAGAAGGGGACTCCTTTGGCAGTAGAAGAGGTAGAGGAGCAAAAAATTAAAGATTATCATTATTGGATTCTTGATGGGCAGCATTCAATCTATGCTGCAAAAGTTTTGCTTCACAATGAACAAAACAACAAAGAGATCTTTGAAAGACTGATTAGCGTGTATAAATTTAGAAAGGCTCGCATTGTTGTGAATGCTCCTCCATTTGTTGCAACTGCTATATCTGCCATTGCAAATGAGGAGGCTCAGGCATTGTATGTCAAGCAACCTTACAGCCAAATATTGAGACATTTACGGAGTCAATGGATCTTCGCAGGACGACCACCAAAGGCAGCAAGTGGAATTGCAGAGGGACATGCATCTCGTGCCGGATGGGATGTAAGTTATTTTCTTTGTCTTTTTGATAGTGTTTAATTAACAAATCTTGCTCAATAGTTTAATTATTTCTCTATTTCTTTTCAGGGTTTTCTTCGATTGGCAAGAATGAGTGCAGCAGCAAGTTGGATTGCTAAACAGGCACACATGGTCACCTACTCTGATTTAGTTTATGATTGCTGGATAGAAATCATTGAAAATCTAGAAGAGGAGAATAAGAAACCCCCAACAACTGTATTTAGATATCTTTGTGGCCTTGAGGAATCAGAGGTAAAGACTATTCAAGAAGAGATTAGAGATGAGAAGATTTTACTGTCAAAGAGTGCAAAGGATGGTGATGCAACTGACATGTATGATCGAATCAAGCAGTTGAAGCAAGACAAATTGATTCAAGATGCACTTCTTGAAGGCTTCAACAATTTGAATGAGTCTTCACCATGTAAAGACTGGGAGGAGGTGGTCAAAATGTATAACATCAATGATGTTGTTTATAAAACAATTTTAATGCTATGCGAGGAATGGATCAGATCTAGTTTGACGCGTGGAACAAAGAAAATGGCTTTTCCAGATGGAGCAATAAAATACATGCAATGGGCAATTCACCTTCAAAAGGAGAAAACTGAGCCTAGAGATTTGCCATGGTCAATCTATGTGGTGAGCCTACAAATGGAAGGCAATCTCTACTTGATGCGCCACTTCAATAATAAAGTGCCTATTGGCTTATGTGTTTTAGATATGACAAAAAACGTTGGAGGCAATTTGAAGTGGAGTGAGGAGACATTTAACAATGCTTTGGATGGGATCTTGGCTATTGCTGGAGGGTCAACAGATCCTGGATTTGTCTTTCTTGCATTTGTGGATTTCACTAACTTCACAAAATTGCAATGTGCCTTTCACGCCATGGGAGATATTTGAGCTACCATTGTTGTGGTGCATTTTGCATCACTTTCCATCAGCTCCTTGCAAAGGAGCAATTCAATTCCTAACAGTTATTGCCTTCTTGGGACAAGGCAATGCATTTGAAGACCTGAGAAGAAGATCAGAGGAACATCCCATGCCAATTGATTGTTCTCTTCTTCAAGTAGCAGATAACGATATGTCAGATTTGCAATATTTGGAGGCCAAAAAAAGAGCTTTGGTCAAGCACTACATTCGTACATATTGTTTTGAAGACCGCAAGCTTGTTGATGTTTTTGGTGATGGCTCCTTGGTTGCACAAGAAGGAATACAACAGAAAAAAGAAGTCATCTGCTTAATTGATAGTGTGGAGGAGGCAAAAAGCGTGGAGACCATGCTGCTAGACTTTGTTAAGTCTCATGAAGATATAGAAAAATGGGCTGGACTTCAACAATCCACTTCGCAATCAGGCGACATTGTGCCTGTTACAGAGGAGTGCTCTCCACAAAGAGAAGAAGAACAACAACAACACCATCCTCTGTCAATGGAGGACTTTTTGGAAATGGAGACACGTATGTTTTGAGTTTCTTGTGCATGTTAGTGTTTCTTGTTACTGATTTGATACTCTTAATGTTAGATTTTGCTTTATATAGTATTGATTGAGCTTGTATTTTTTATCTCAAGCATTCAAGGTTTGAATGTAAATAGTAAATTACTTGAGTTTTTGAATGGTGGATCTGTAGACTAAAACTAAAACATTTAATACTCACAAAGACTTAATTACTTAAGAGCTTGAACTCAATAAGTTTTGGACCTTTTATCAATACCCCCTTGATATGATACATTAGATCGTAGCATGGTTAAATGGTGATGCTTCATAAATTGAACCTAGCTTAGACAGGTGCTGGAGCCTAAATTTAAACTAACCTTGCTAGAAGGGAGCTTATGTTTGGACTTTGAGAGAAATAGCATAAGTAATCAATTAGAGCATAGATTAGACATGTGGTGGTGGCCGGCCTTAGAGACCAAAATCTTAATGAGCTTGGAAAGGTATTTAAGTACTGCAATTTACTTAGTTTTAGTACTCATTAAATGCATAGCTTGACAAAAGGTGGACCTTACATGGATCCTAATTTCAAGAGGTGTGGTAGACCTTCAAAACAAGCTCATATAGCTTGGACATGTGGTAGACCTTGCATGAAGACTAGTTTAGACAAGTGTGGTACACCTTGTAACCAACACCCATTTGTTATATTAGCTTGGACAAGTGGTGGACCTTGCTTTTATGTTTCAATGGAGCATATTTTGGACAGGTGGTAGACCTTGTTTCTCTCCATGCTTCAATGGAGAGAAACTTTAGCTTGGACAAGTGGTGGACCTTGTTTTTATGTTTTAAAGGAGCATATTTCGGACAAGTGGTAGACATAGTTTCTCTCCATGGTTCAATGGAACCCACCTCAGACAAGTGAAGTACCTTGAAACCAAACCCCCATAATACAACCTACTAAATAGGTTGGAAAATTGGTGGGATATGAAACCATCCATGATAGAGCATAGTATAGGTGAAAACGTAGTGGTCCTTATATCAATTACCCATGCATATGCTTGGACAATTGGTGGACCTTGATTCTCTCTATGTTTCAATGGATCCTATATGGGACTAGTGATATATCTTACTTAGTTCCATGCTTCAATGGATTGTAGCTTGGATAAGGAGTGGAACTTCAAACAAAACTCCACAGCATAGCATATATTAACAATTCATGGGTTTTATAGAGATTGTCCTGCCTATTTTGGAGAGTTGGTACACCTTTATTCTCCATTCTTCAATGGATCTGAGGTTGGACAAGCGGAGCTGGAGAAGTGGTCAACCTTAAAATGAAACCTCCCATGCTACAACCCATCATAGATCGTATATGTAGTGGACCTTGAAACTCTTTTATGTCCCTAGCTTAGAGAAGCATTGCACTCTTGATTATCTCCATACATGAAGGCAAGGTTGGACAAGTGGTGGACCTTCAAACCAGAATCTCTATGCAATAATAGGCAAGTGGTGGAGCTTGTTTTCTCCTTGTTCCAATGGAGCCTAGCTTAGACAAACAATGGAGCTTGCTTCTCTCCATGTTTCAATGGATCCTAGCTTAGAAAAGTGGTGGAGCTTTGCTTCTCTCCATGTTCCAATGGACCATAGCTTAGACAAGTGGTAGACCTTGAAAAACACCCCTCGTATACAACATATTATGGGGTTTTCATGTTTCAATGGCTCCTAGCTTGGACAAATGGTAGAGCTTGCTTCTCTTTATGTTTCAATGGATCCAATCTTAGCCAAGGGGTGGACCTTGAAACAAGAATCCCCCCCCCCATGTACAACGTATTATGGGTTTTGAAAGCACTGGGAGAAAATAATAGCTTTGATAAGTGGTGGACCTTGCTTCTCTCCATGCTTCAATGGAGCCGAGGTTGGACACATGTTGGAGAGAAGATGGTTGCCCATGAAATAAGACCATGCATGCTATAATCAATCATATGTTGTACACATGGTGGACCTTGCAATTGTTTTATATGCCTAACTTGGACAAGTGGAGGACCCTTGATTACCTCCAGATATCAACAACAAGCCAAGTTTGGACAAGTGTAGTACCACCAAACCAGAATCTATATGCTACAATAGAGTATAGGTAGGACACGCGATGAACCTTGATATCAAACCATCCATGCTACTAGAGATGATAGGTTTCACATGTGGTGGAACCTTGTATCAATGTTCTATGTGTAGTTTTTGACTAGTGATAGACCTTGAAACTAATCCCTCTAGGCTACAAGAAAAAAGAGATGGATGAGAGGCTAGACTACTTTTGTTGCATCAATGCATCCCATGTTACCACATATACTATAGGGTTCTTGGATAAGTGTTGGATCTTGTGTCAATGCTCCATGTCTAGCTTGGACAAGTGGTGGACCTTGGTTCTCTCTATGCTTCAAATGGGCAATAGATTGGAGACACAGTGGCCTTTTTTTTCCAATGATTTTATTTTTTGGAAACCTTGGAGGCACCATGTAAGAGGCACTCTAAGTCTTCCATACAATGGACCTATTGGACTATAAAATAATGATATCTTTCTTTGATATTGTCATTATTTTATGCATAATATTTTCTTCTTTTTGCAGACACAAAGGAGTTAAGTGATATAAAATCTAGATGTATTTCACACTATGATTGGCATGAAGATCCTTTTGGGACACCAACTTTTCCTATTCCCAAAGATGTAATTTTCCATATTAACGGTGTGGATTTTGAAGTGCGACTTTCATGTATTGAAGGAGCTGGTTATGGGCTATTTGTGCATACTACCCTGGAAAGTGGTTTGACTATTCTAAACTATGGAGGGCATAAGTATAGATTTCAAGACTGGAAAAAGATATGCAAAATATTTCCAAGAGCTTATAAATATTCTCTTCTAGAGGATCCAAACATAGAAGAAGAGGAAGATCAATCATACATTATTGGTTGTGTAGAAGAAGGAAACGTGTCGGGCTATATAAATAGTTCTCACAGTACAAATGTCTGTCCCAACGTACGCTATACATTTGATCCAAATTTGCCACCTTGGCATAAATGCACCTCTTCACACATCAAGTCAGAAGAATATGGCCATGTATGCATTGAGACTATTTGTCAAGTTGAAGCAGGAGAAGAGTTGTTTGCTGACTATAACTTTACTTGACATTGTAAAGTATTGTACACGGATGGAAATCTCAAGTACATGCATCATTTTCATTTTTCATGGATGAAATCTCAAGTGAATATAACATTTGATTATTGTTTAGTTTATGCTCAACGAGAATCTAGAGTACTCTTATGCTTTGTGTGTTGTCTAACATATTTGACTACCTTGGCCATAGAATCTTGATTCTACTCTAGATTTGTGATAAATCTTACCAAAATTTAATCAATGTCTAGGTTACAAGTGGTGGGGCTTCAAACATTACTGTCTTAAACAAGTGGAGTTATCTTACTTGAATAAGTGGTGGCCTTTGAATCCAAATCTAAGCCAAATCTCTAATTATTTTCTTGTAGTCTAGGTTGGACATTTGGTGGACCTTGTATCCATGTTTCCTCAACAAGGGTGGCTTTTAGTTTTCACTTTAAGTACTCATCTTTAATAAAGTGTAGGATGGAAAATGTTGAGTTAGTAGATTGTATTTTAGACAAGTGGTGTTTGGTGTACGAATGCTGAAAATGGTTGCAAGGATTCTAACAACGACTTTACCTTAAATAAATTTCTTACTAGGAGTTCTACATATAAATATGGTGAATAAAATTCTAGTGGTTTTGAGATACCATTTGTGTGTGTGTTTTCTTAGATTCACAAACTGGGATGGATAACGCTCCTATGGTTCAGTCAACAACTATAGAATCCATAGATTCTATGGTTTCTAAAGTGCCCAAGATGGATGATATTTCTATACTAGAGTCTATTGTTGTGCAACTTGAGCAAGCTTCCAATAATGAGAACCAAGAAATCGATGCTTCAAAAATGCAACATACATCAAAAGAGACTGAAAAGTCCACTCACGAGCTATTGCCAATTGGTACTACGTCATGTAGCGTAGATGTTGAGAAATCCATGCTTACAATTATATTGGATTTAAATGGTCTATTGTTGAAACGTTCCCCTCAACCATCCTCACACCACAACTCAGTGCAAATGGATTCAAAAAGATATATTATACTCAGGCCAGGTTGCATCCAATTCTTGAAGACTATTTTACAAAGGTTTAATGTTGCAATTTGGTCGACAGCTACTAGGAATAATGTGTATCAAATCCTTGCAGCACTAAACAACTTAGCTGAGGATACATTGCCTTTCTTTGCAATTTGGTCGCAAGATGTTTGCTACACCGCTCAAACTCAAAAATTGTTTAGACCCGACAATCCAAACGTTGAGGCAATGTTCAAGCCTCTAGCCAAAATTGCCATGGGGTTTGAATGTGATCCACAAAGAACAGTGCTTATTGATGACTCTCCTTACAAGGGATGTATTTCACCAGCAAACAATTGCATTTTTCCACCACAATTTGATGCTGAGAAGATGGTTGACAATATGCTCTTGGAGGAGCTACTGCCATACTTGATTCAGCTTGATGAGAGAAGGGATGTGCGTGATTTAATTGCTTCTAATCGTTATGGACAACCTATAGTGACAAATGATAGTGAATACAAACAAATCATGGAGTATTGGAAGCAGAAAAATGATGTTTGGTCAGCTAAGGTGTTCTTTACAAGAAGAATACCACCTGCAAAAGGTGATAGAGATGAAACTATCATTGAAGATGCAAGTGACACAAGCCACCGCAATGAAATGAGAAGAGCCCAAATACAAGAGATCTTGGCAAAGGAGCGTACACCCATTGAAAGCATGAAGGCGTCACAATTGACCACTTTAGCTAGGCAATTGGGTTGTAACACAAAACGAGTTTTGAAGGCAACCACAGCAAAGGCTTATATAAATAAGGTGAAAGCTGAGAACAATCTTCTAAGGCTGGATAGAAAGCAACCCTAAGGTACTAGTGACATGTCATATATTCTTGATACACATGCTTGAACACTCATGTGCATGGTATCTAACAAATCTTTCTTTTTATTCCTTCTTGCAGGATCTTACAAAGGATACTACTAGATGGAGCTCAATCAATAGAGATTTTGATATTTTTGCTCAAAATAATGAAGCAGTCACCTACATTTTTTGTTTATCAATTTCTTGAGAGACTTTATTTTAGTTTGTAATCATCAAATGAAATGAAAAGTATCCGTCTTATTAAGATTGTTGATCTTTTTCTTGTTCAAACCTTTCAATTGTGATTTATAGTTTTGTTAGCATGAGATTGTGCTTTTTTAGTTTGAAAAAAACTGTCAAAGATCCAAGTCTTTTTGGCTTTACTTAAGTTATTAATTGTGAAAGATCCAAGTTTTTTTTCTTTACTTAAGTTATTGATTGCCTATGTAATAGTCCTTAAAACAATATCGGATGGCTTTCTTGCTCCCATGTCTCACATTGGTCTTTAGGTAAGACAAGTGGTGACCTTGAAAGTATGGTCTCATATCTCGATCAAGTGAAGAGACATGAAGCTTAAATATCACTACTATGTATCTAGTGTTAAACTCCATCGAGACAAAGACTAGATAGCCAAATTGCAGTCGAGTTTAAGTGAAAAATCCATTTGAGCTAAGGTAAAACTTATAGTGCCTCATTTTTCTAGGATTCTACCCCATCAAGGAAGTTATAATCTAGCACAAACCAATTAAGACTCTTTTGGAGCCTAGATAGGACAATTCGTGGAACTTATGAAACTTATTATTGAGTTAGAGTCTAGTTTAGATAAGCAAAAGATCTTCAAACCAGCACTTGGTCTTACTATTCAATATTCAAAGTCCCTTGAAGCTAACAAATTACATACCCACTTGTAACCTAACTAATGAGTAATTATATAGATCTAAGCAAGTATATATAATGAGTCTTCAAACTAATAATCCAAGGGAAGAGAGTAGCAAGGTCCACTACTTGTCCAAGCTCAGCTCTAGACAACATAGAAAGATGCTAGTTCTACTAATTGTCTAATTATAGGCATGGAGAAATGATAGAAGGTTGACCACTTGTCCAACCTATCATCTCTAGTAAGATGGGAGGTTTGGCCTTAAGATTCACCATGTAACCAACCTATACATCATTGTATTATGAAGAGTAAAAAAGCAAAGCTCCACCACTTGTCCAAGCTAGTTCTAAAATCCACATGGAGATAAGCAAGCTCCACCATTTGTCGAATCTCTCTTCCATTAAAACATGAAAAAACTCATCTATGTTGTACAGGGGGACTTTTTTCCAAGGTCCACCACTTGTCCAAGCTAGGATCCCTAGTAGCACGAGTGGTTTGGTCTCAAGATACACCACTTGTACACTCTATGTCATTATATTAAGAAGAACTATGTATTAAGGTCCACCACTTGTCCAACCTATAAGGTTATATCTTAAATGGTATCCTTTCTCACCACTTGAAATGCCCATGAGATGTTTTACACGGGGGTTTCATTCCAAGGTCCACCACTTGTCCAAGCTAACTCTATTCAAACATAGAGAGAAGCAAAGGTCCACCACTTGTCCAAGCTAACTCTATTCAAACATAGAGAGAAGCAAAGGTTCACCACTTGTCAAAGCTAGGCTCCGTTGAAGTATGGAGAGAAGTAACCTCCATCATTTTTCCAAGATAGGTGCCATTCAAACATGGAAAGAATCAAGATCTACCATGTCTCCGAGATTCTAAGCTCCATTGAAACACCCTAAAACCATGATATTTTGTACATGGGGTGTTTGCATTCAAGGTCTACCACTTCTCTAACGTATTATACCTAGTAGCATGAGTGATTTGGTCTTAAGATTCACCACTTATCCACTCTATGTCATTATATTAAGAATAACTGGGTGTTAAGGTCCACCACTAGTCCAACCTATAAGGGTATATCTTAAATGGTATCCTTCACCACTTATCAAGGTCCATCACCACTTTTCCAACCTATAAGGTCCTCATCACTTGTAATGTCCATGCTATGTTTTACAAAGGGGTTTTGTTCCAAGACCCACCACTTGTCCAAGCTAACTCCATCCACCACTTGTCCAAGATAGGCTCCATTGAAACATGGAGAGAAGGATGATCCACCATTTCTCCAAGATAGGTTCCATTGAAACATTGAGAGAAGCAATCTCCACCATGTCTCCAAGCTAGGCTCCATTGAAATACCCTAAACCCATAATTTTGTACATGAGGGGTTTACATTCAAGGTCCACCACTTGTCCAACCTATTATCCCTAGTAGCAAGAGTGGTTTGGTCTCAAGATTCACCACTTGTACACTCTATGTCATTATATTAAGAAGAAATATGTGTTAAAGTCCACCACTTGTCCAGCCTATAAGGTTATATTTTAAATAGTATCCTTTCTCACCACTTGAAATGCCCATGATATGTTTTACATGGGGGTTTCATTCCAAGGTCCACCACTTGTCCAAGCTAACTCTATTAAAACATATAGAGAAAGAAAGGTCCACCACTTGTCCAAGCTAAGCTCATTGAAACATAGAGAGAAGGAACCTCCACTGTTTCTCCTAGATAGGCTCCATTGAAACATGGAGAGAAATAAGCTCCACCATGTCTCCAAGTTGCTAGGCTCCATTGAAATACCCAATACCCATAATTTTTTGTACATGGGGGGTTTACATTCAAGGTTCACCACTTGTCCAACCTATTATCCCTAGTAGGTTTGGTCTCATGATTCACCACTTGTCCACTCTATGTCATTATATTAAGAGGAATTAGGTGTTAAGGTCCACCACTTGTCTAACCTATAATGTTATAGCTTGAATGGTATTTTTTCTCACCACTTGTAATGCCCATGACATGATTTACATGGGGGTTTTGTTCCAAGGTACACCACTTATCCAAGATAAATCTATTGAAACATAGAGAGAAACAAAGGTCCACCACTTTTCCAAGCTAGGCTGCATTGAAACATGGACCTTAATACCAAATTATTTCTAGTAGCATGAGTGATATTTTGTACATGGGGCGTTTACATTCAAGGTCCACCACTTGTCCAACCTATTTCCCTAGTAGGTTTGGTCCCAATTTCACCACTTATCCACTCTATGTCATTATATTAAGAATAATTGGGTGTTAAGGTCCACCACTTGTCCAACCTATAAGGTTATATATTGAATGGTATTTTTTCTCACCACTTGTAATGCCCATGATATGTTTTACATGGGGTTTTTGTTCCAAGGTCCACCACTTTTCCAAGATAACTCTATTTAAACATAGAGAGAAACAAAGGTCCACCACTTGTCCAATCTAGGCTCCATTGAAACATGGAGAGAATGATGCTGCACCATTTATCCAAGATAGGCTGCATTGAAACATGGAGAGAAGCAAGCTTTACCATGTTTCCAAGCTAGGATCCATTGAAACACTCTAGGGGGTTTTATTTCAAGGCCCACCACTTGTTTAACCTATTATCCCTAGTAGCATGAGTGGTTTGGTTTCAAGATTCACCACTTGTACACTCTATGTCATTATATTGTGTTAAAGTCCACCACTTGTCCAACCTATAAGGTTATATCTTAAATGGTATCCTTTCTCGCCACTTGAAATGCCCATGATATGTTTTACATGGGAGTTTCATTCCAAGATCCACCACTTGTCCAAGCTAACCATATTCAAACATAGAGAGAAACAAAGGTCCACGACTTGTCCAAGCTAGGCTCCATTGAAACATGGAGAGAAGGAACCTCCACCATTTCTCCTAGATAGGCTCCATTAAAACATGGAGAGAAGTAAGTTCCACCATGTCTCCAAGATGCTAGGCTCCATTGAAATACGCAAAACCCATGATATTTTGTACATGGGTGATTTACATTCAAGGTCAACCATTTCTCCAACCTATTATCCCTAGTAGGTTTGGTCTCACAATTCACCACTTTTCCACTATATGTCATTATAATAAGAGGAATTGGGTGCTAAGGTCCACCACTTGTCCAGCCTATAAGGTTATACCTTCAAAGGTATTTTTTCTCACCACTTGTAATGCCCATGACATGCTTTACATGGGGGTTTTGTTCCAAGGTTCACCACTTGTCCAAGAAAATTCTATTGAAACATAGAGAGAAACAAAGGTCCACCACTTTTCCAAGCTAGGCTCCATTGAAACATGGACCTTAATACCAAATTATTCCTAGTAGCATGAGTAATATTTTGTACATGGGGGGTTTGCATTCAAGGTCCACCACTTGTCCAACGTACTTTTCCTAGTAGGTTTGGTCGCAAGATTCACCACTTGTCCACTCTATGTCATTATATTAATAATAATTGGGTGTTAAGGTCCACCACTTTTCCAACCTATAAGGTTATATATTGAATGGTATTTTTTCTCACCACTTGTAATGTCCATGATATGTTTTACATGGGGATTTTGTTCCAAGGTCCACCACTTGTCCAAGCTAGATATGTTCAAACATAGAGAGAAACAAACATGCACCACTTGTCCAAGGTAGGCTCCATTGAAACATGGAGAGAATGATGCTCCACCATTTATCCAAGATAGACTCCATTGAAACATGGAGAGAAGTAAGCTCCACCATGTTTCCAAGATGCTAGAGTCCATTGAAATACCCAAAACCCCTGATACTTTGTACATGGGGGGTTTACATTCAAGGTCCACCACTTGTCCAACCTATTATCCCTAGTAGCATGAGTGGCTTGGTCTCAGGATTCACCACTTGTCCACTCTATATCATTATATTAAGAAAAATTGGGTTTCCATATCTAAATGGATCTTTGCTTGGATAAGTGGTAGACCTTGAGACCTAAATACCCATTCTACACTAGAGCATTGGTTAAGCCTTATACAATTCAAGCATACCTTTAACAACAAGTAGTAGTTATTAGTTGACTTAAATCTAGTTGAACTCCATGGTATTGAGACTAAGAGAGAGTGTAGCATAAAAAAGAGTCAGGATTTTAATTTGACTTTCTTTCTATTAATGAGTAGATCATAGATGGATTTTGGTATCTAATAAAACCTTAGGGTAGACAATGTAAAAATCATGTCTATTGTTGTGTTTGCATTAAGTGTTCTTGTTCTTTAATTTCAGAACCATTACAGAAAAATGGAATGGCTATATGCTGGCATAAATTGAAGAAAACTATTGAATTACCCATCCAACCTCCTCCAAGACCTTGTCCAAGGAATGAATCACCTCCTTATCACCTACCACTTGCTTTCAAGGACATCAAAAGAGTACTTATCTTGGATCTAGAGGGGTTACTTCTCAAGACAGTTGAAATGAAACATGGAAATTCTATGCCATCTTGGGCTCAACACATGCGACTTGTGGAGGACAAAGATGAAGTTTATCATGTGGTGCGACCAGACGCACAAAGTTTTTTGGATTTTTGTGCTGAATACTTTGAGCTATGGATATGGAGTTGCTATAACTTAACAAGGGTGCAACGCATCACACAAAAGTGTTTTCCTGAGCAGTATACCAAGTTCAAGGTGTTTATGAGTAACAAAAATTGCCAAAATCCAAATATCATGTTAGGATTTACAAGGGTTTATCACAAAAATCTGAGTGATATTTGGAAGATATTTGAGGATTTGGATGCAAACAATACCTTAATTTTTGATGACACTCCATATAGGGTGATGTGGAACATGCCAGGGACATATCTTATATTTCCAAAGATGTGGAGGCAAACTTCCGAGCAACTTCAAAACTTCTTGCAGAGAACCATAATTCCATGGTTGGTAGGATGGTTGTATGCAAGAGATAAGAGAGTCTATACATATAACACAATTGTAAATCAGTATAGTGATTCTGAGACAAATTATGTCCTTGGTGTGTACTTGTCAACACGAAAGCATTGAATAAATATGGCTATAAGATGCTTTTTTTATTCTAGTGTGTATCTTTCAACATTTGTATAATTTGATATAGTCTTTTTTTTTTTATAAAAGGTGTGTCAATTTTATGAACACTTGAATGGAGTGCACCCTACTCTAAGGGGACTTCAATGTACTATTGGAGTGCATCCTATTGTAAGGGGACTCTGATGTATTGCTAGAGTGCACCCAAATTTTTGGGGACTCATTTTTTATTTGATTGGGGCCTATGTTGGGTCATATAGTAAAAGAAATTCATTTTTTGTCAATTCATATCGAGGTTGCATTTATTTGGAACTATGAAAGAATTGATGTTTGATGTCAAAATAAAACTTGTAAGTGTGGATCAGAGAATTCATGGACTTTAAATATGTGAGAGGGATCTTTTTCTTGGGCACAAATGTTTGCTTCAAGAATTTTGTCATTACATACTTTATGTGAAAGAGTTTTAGAATCTAAAAGACTTTGAAAACAAAACTATGGAATCTAAGTGCATGTATTCTTGAATGGCTTGAAAGTTGATGTATACATGCATGTCGCCTTGATGAAGATTTAGATCTGACAAGATGGAAAGATATAATTCTTGGACGTTACCTTTGTCAATTTGGTAATAACATATTTAACTTTCTTTTAATATGGGTGGAAAATATATTATTATGTGCATTTGGAAAATATATTATTATTTGCATATTTAACTTTCTTTTAATATGGGTGAAAAATATATTATTATGTGCATTTGGAACCTAATTGCTTGACCTTCAAACCAAGATTCCTATGTTATTTTTTCATATACTTTTTTATACTGAATTAAGATTGTGGATGCAAGGTCCACCACTTGTTCAAGCTAGATCTAAGAAAGTATATATACTGAGTCTTCAAACTAGTAAACCAAGGGGAGAGAGAAGCAGGGTCCATCACTTGTCCAAGCTCATCTCTAGACAACATAGAGAGATGTTATGTCTACTAATTGTCCAATATAGTCATGGAGAAATGATAGAAGGTTGATCCACTTGTCCAACCTATCATCTCTAGTAAAATGGGAGGTTTGGCCTTAAGATTCACCATGTAACCAACATATACTTCATTGTATTATGAAGAGTAGAAAAGAAAAGCTCCACCACTTGTCTAAGGTAGTTCCAAAATCAACATGGAGAGAAGAAAGCTTCACCATTTGTCCAAGATAGGCTCCATTAAAACATGGAAAACCTCATATATGTTGTACATGGAAGCTTTTTTCCAAGGTCCACCACTTGTCCAAGCTAGGATCCATTAAAACATGGATAGAAACAAGGCTCCACAACTCGTCCAACCTTTATAGCTGCAAAGTGTACCGGTTGTCTAAACTAGGCATGGGAAAATAATAGAAGGTCCACCACTTATCCAATATATTATCTCTAATAGCATGGAAGGTTTGGTCTCAAGATTTAGGAATTGGCTGACCTGTATTTCATTGTATTATGATGAATTTGGTTTTAAAGTCAACTACTTATCCAAGCTATAAGTTTATATCTTGAATGGTATTCCTTCCCATCACTTAGAAAACCAATGATATGTTGTACATGGGAGGGTTTGTTACAAGGTCCACCACTTGTCCAAGCTAGTTTCATTGAAACATGGATGAAGACAAGCTCCACCATTTGTTAAAGCTAGACTCCATTGAAATCTAGAAAATCCATTCTATGTTGTACATGGGGTTTTTGTTTTAAGGTCCAACACTTGTCCAAGCTAAGATCCATTGAAACATGGAGTAGAGAAACACTCCACCACTTGTCCAAGCTAGGCAACATTGATAGTAGTTGGTTTATTTTGAAGATCCACCACGTGTCTAAGCTAACTCTATTGAAACATAGAGAGAAGCAAAGGTCCACCAACTGTTCAAGCTAGGCTCCATTGAAACATGGACAGAAGCAAGCTCCACCATTTCTCCAAGATAGACTCCATTGAAACATGGAGAGAATCAAAGGTCCACCATTTCTCCAAGCCAAGATCTAGTTGTCCAACCTATAAGGTTATATCTTAAATGGTAATCTTTCTAATCACTTGGAATACCCATGATATGTTTTACATGGGGGTTTTGTTCCAAGATCACCACTTGTCCAAGCTAACTCTATTGAAACATAGAGAGAAGCAAAGGTCCACCACTTGTCCAAGCTAGTCTCCATTGAAACAAGGAGAGAAGAAAGCTCCATCATTTCTCCAAGATAGGCTAGCATGGATAAGTGCACCTTGAAACCAACCTTCCTATGAGGCAATAGAGCATATGCTACATATTTTATGTATGCCCCATGCCTCAAATTAAGAAGTTATAGATTAGAAGTGGACCTTGCTTAAATGTCACATGCAATAAATTAAGGAAAAATAGCCAAGTGGATTGTATTCCTCAATGGATCCTTGCTTTCACAAGTTGTGAACCTTGAGTCACTTTTACATTAACTTGGACAAGTGGTGGACCTAGAAACCAAGCTCTCCATGTTGAGATAAGTTGTAGGTAGGACATTAGAACATAGACAACGATAATGGATGCAATATACTCCTCTCCTAATAATCCAATTGATTGAAACCATGATATTTTAGTTGTTTTCATTGTGTATTGTATGTGCATAAAGTGGAATGAGACCTTAAGAAAACTCAAATTTTTGACAAAATCTCTATATTTTATACATGATATATTGAAAGTTGTCCAACCTGGGAATTGGGATTTTCCCACTTTACCTAATATGGTCTTATAACTAATTTTTTTCCATATTTCTCACAAATCCTATGTTTTGCAGGTGTTTTGGAGGTTGACTCCTGGGCGCAACGGTCAGGAGGGAGGAGGACGCCGTTCGGACCTCAAGCGGCACTTTCTCACTACCTCGGCACACTTCCGACTGGTGACGTGGTGTTTGTGCATGCCAACTACTCCCCCAATGGATGCTACAACATTTTCGCCCTCCGTTCACTCTCCAAGGCATTGTGCTTAACAACCCTTGCCCAATCGGCCAGCCTTGTAGTGCTTGTAAAGAAAGATTTTGCAATATCCACTTTCAGCGTCAACTTTTGCGGGCGCCTCATCACCCATGTCGACATGAACCAAGCTGTAGGGTTTAATGACACCCAAGAAATTACAACCACTTTGCTTAATAGGGAGCCACCCCAAAAGGCCAAGCGCCAGAAAATTGTAATTCGAAAGATCCTAAAGCAAAAGCCGGATATCATGTAAAGCGTTGATTTCCTTAATGAATCTACTTTTTGGTGTCTATGACTCTCTCTTACTTACAAGCTTTTGAATTTGTTATATGTTTGGCTTCCAATGTGTTTATGAGAAGCACCCGTGCTTAGTGAATCATGCAGTTTTTGATGCATGCTGGGTTGGAAAGCATGTTGGCCAACCAACTTGCATTAAATAATGGGGAAAGTTATTGATATGCCTACTAAAGGGCTTGAGAGGTCCCAAAATGGGCTGCCACAAGGGCGCGCATTTGGGTCTTCCATGAGCATATGGAAGGGGCAAATGCGCGCCCTTGTGGCAGCCCATTTTGGAGCATCTCAAGCCCTTATAAAGGCTTATCAATACCCAGATAAATTACATTTCCAAAACCAAAACACAAGAGACAACCATGCTTCAAAAAATCTATGCTACATGGACTTAGTGGGGCATGCACTTCCTGATGCATCCATGCTATGTGAAGCATTGAAGCAAGCGAAATATCCTGAATGCTTGGTAAAAGTTTTTGGAAAGCCTTGGAAAGGGCTTGGAATGCCCTAAGAATGGCTGCCACAAGGGTGCACATTTGGTCCATTCATCTGCCTTTGGAAGCACCAAATGTGCGCCCTTGTGGTAGCCACTTTGGGGGCATTCCAAGCCCTTTCCAAGGCTTTCCAAAAACTTTTTCCATGCATTCAAGATATTTGGGTTGCATCAGTGCTTCACATAGCTTGGATGTATCAGGAACTGCATGCTTGACTTAACCAAGGTGCTTAACGTAGGCAAGTTTTTCCAATGCCAAGCTTTAAGCTACATACAAAAGAAGGTAGACAAAACATGGACCACTGCTACATCGCATGGTACACAATTAAAGCAATACAATGCACAAAGAGTGGGTTATACAATCAAAAGACCCTTATATTCAAATTATCCCAATCTTGGAAGTTCCGTAAATACAAAAAAGGTTTGATGACTAATTACAAGCTATTGCTCATGGCGCAAATGACGAGCAAGCTACATATCCTTGGGCATAATCGTTACATGCTTTCCATGGATGGAACATAGGTTCGCATCCTCGAATATGCTAGTTAGATATTGCTCTGCTGCCTCTTGGACTGCCTATATGGCTATGGCGCCCATGTGAAACTCAGTGTTGTACATTTGCAAAACCTCCCTACAAAGCCTTGCAAAAGGGGCCCTTAGAATCAAGAGCTCGGTGCTCTTTTGATAGTGGCGAATCTCCGCAAAATCACGGCTGCGCTTTCGCACCTTCTGAGGTTGACGGGGAGATGCATTTGTTGCACGAGTTGGGGCAGCTTGCTTCCTCTTCTTGTAGACAAGCTCTTTCTCTTTTTTGGCCGCACAGGCACCTCTAGCACCTCATAATCCAATTCCACCCACTCTTCATCTGATTCATGCTCTTCACTATTGAGCGGATGTGATGGTGTGGGTCCATCCTTTAGGGAGTGTCTTACCCCCAGTAGACATGTGAGCGGCATAAGTTTGTATTTTGACGCCAACCCATGGGGGATCTTCATCCGTTTGCATCTCTTCGAAGCCTTCTGACGGCTATTTTTGGTTATTTGTTTCTTTGCCTTGGTCACTCTCATCCGCCGTGTTTCCCTCATAATTGTTGGAGTCCGATGAATAGACAACAAGGCGATGCTTCCTTCTCTCTTTTGCTGCTGTAGAGGACTGACCATGTTGATTTGAAGCTCCAGCTTCTTCTGTGTGGAGCTCACCTTGAACTTGTGAAGTTCTAGCTTCTGTTGCTGTAGCTAGGATTCGTTGGCCATCCGGGCCCTTTGGATATGCAATCCTTGCCGTTTGTTTTGTTCTTGCCATGGTAGCACCTAGTATGGAAAATGACAAAATGAGCGCCTTCAACCTTTAAATAGGGGTTTTTGGGATTTGGGCCCTTTCACACTATGCGGCCAATTAAGTGAAAAACTCAAATAAACCAATTGAATTTAACAAGTAAACCTGGATCATGCGGACGGCTGACGTGACACCCAAACACTGCCTTTTCGATACTTAGTTGCATGCCAATCCTCATGGCCCAGGGCCGCTCGCGAGCGTTCCACCTTCTCGGATGCTACAGTACGGGAGGCCTTGCGTAACTGCTTTGCTAACATCAACTCTGTTGCCTTCTCAATAGTGCGAGTTCTCCCAAAGGTGTGCCTAAAATACCAGTTAAACATCTCTTGGAGGTAGTTGGAGTGTGAACCACCACCACCATGCCGAGTATTCTTGAAGTAGACTCCTTTTTCTCGATAGTGGGACTTCTCCATGCCTTGTGTACTCCATATATCAAGCGAACCATAGCGGCCCATGAAGTATGCACCATACGCATAGAGAATGTGCTAAAACAACCAAAAAGGAGATAAGCCTATAGAAAAGTTTCATTTTCAAACATTGCATATCTATTAAGTGCGTTAAAAAAAACCATGTAGTGTCACAATCTTGCTTTCAAACCATCCGTCCTTAGCAGCCTTTGTGAACTCATAAGCACCTTCTTGAACTCCTCTCGCTGCTCAATGGTGGTGCTTGAAAGATTCATCAATTGCACAACTTTTTGAAAGGATTACCATACTAGCTTGCGTTGGTTAGCAACCACCACATTGGGATCTTTGTCTGTCGTGCATGAACACAAATCTTTCCACAACTCCCACCGCTTCTCACTTGCTAGATCGACACTTGCCTTGGGTACCTGCATTGGAGAGTTTGACATCTTCTTGAAAAATCGACGTGCCTTGGCTTCATTCATGGACATCCAATCTCATTAAGGAGCGTCTCCACCCCCTGCAAGGAGTCTTTTGACCATTGAAGGGGCTTCATTGTGAAATCATAATCAATGTGATGCTTTAGCATCCTATCAAATATTCGCATAAACGCATGCAATGTACAAAAGTGAACATTGTTGAGAAAGAAGGGAATTATGGGGTTCCACCCAGGATCTTTGCTATCTCTATTGGGCACCTCTAGCATATCACATGAAAGAACCGAAGTTTGCCACTCCCTATTTATATGATCATCATTATCTTCGTCCTGACCTTCCACTTGAGTTGCTCAACTTGTCTTGTGCCCTTTCACACAGAATAGACAGGGAAGTAAAGAATTTGCACCTTGTTTGCATCCAAGCATGCACTTTATGGTCTTTAGATCACCACCTAAATGCCATTCAACATCAAACTCCCACACCCTGGAACCATGAGCTTCTCACTGTTTATTTGAGCTTTAATGACCTCTGTGACCCATGGGATTCTACTAAAAATCCATGCAAGGACTTCATGTGTCTCTTTCGGAACTTCAATTGCACCAAGCCACCATATATCCTTCTCTGATTTCACACTAAAAGAGGGCTTTGTCGCTTCACTCGAATTGCAAGATTGCTTGGCATAAGCTAGGGCTTCATTCATAAGCGCGATGCTCATTCTCTCGAACTTTCTTCCTTTTACAATTACACACTCATCCAACTTCAGCACAAACACAAGCTTGCCTTCAAGAACTGCCAACAATATAAAGCCTCAGAATGCATATTATGACACATCATAGAGCATGTAGGCAACCCGAAACTAACCTGCATCACTCAAATTGTAGAAAACAGCCATGGACTGCTGCAATCGTATCAAGTCCACAAAGATATTGTTAAATTTGGTGTAAACAAAGCCTTCGGTCCGCAACACATTGTTAGAAATAGCACCGCTTCCCTTCCTGCGGCGGCTGTTCCTTCCTTGCGATTTGCTACCGAGCGGCTAAAGAGGCATCGTGTCCTCAATATACAAGTAGTCTCCTAATCAGTGAACAACATCTTCATTTGACACCCTCTTGGCAATCGCCACTCTGTGAGGAAGTGGGAATAGGTTTTCCGTGACTCCTCGACTTCTTAATCGCCACTCTGTGAGGAAGTGGGAATAGGTTTTCCGTGACTCCTCGACTTCTTAATGCATCTTTTAACACTTGATGTATTGCTTGATAGCCCTTCGTACTAATCCCAATAGCATCACAAATATCTTGAACATCTAGGTCAATGAAAATATTAGAAAAATTACTAAGAACTCTCTTAGTGATTGCGTCTTTCAAGTGTTTTGCCTCTGGAGCATCAAGCATTCCAATAAAGTCCTCTTTGTTGAAACAAGAATGAAGTAAAGATGCCCGAGTTGACGCATTCTCACCACCGCACGTTTCTCGAACAACAATGATGAGCGGTACTGTGACTTAAACAACATGAGGGGCAGAACATCTTACCTCATAGCTGTCACCCTTCATTTTCTTGCCCCACCATGTGGTGCAAGAGTCTGAATTTCGGACAAATTCTGTTTCCTCACCCTACCTCCCATGGCAGTACTCTTCATGTGTGAGAGAGTATCATCAAGCTTTTTAATTTCATTTTCCTTGGTTGCGATGGTGCTCTTTGCCTCCTCGAGCGCACTAGTAGCTGTTTGCATCTGATCTTGAAGATTGTGGAAACTCCCATTCATCAAACTGCCAATGACGCAAGTAGATCTCGGACCGAGCAATCTCGTGTCTGTTGAGTCTCTTGCAGTAGCCCAACAAACCTTGCTCTCCATTTCCAACATATTGCAACAATGATGGAAGGTTTGTAAAAGGCGGATAGACATTGAGAGAAGGGTCCTTTGGGTACAAGCATTCCTCTGTCCAGAGATCCACATTCTTCTCCCCTTGAGCGCGGCGTTCGTTGGTTGAAGGTAATGTACCCAAGCATGTCTTCTTTGTCAGAACATACTCTTGAGGTAGGCGCAGGAAAATCCCTAGAGACCTACCGCGTGAAGAGATTACTGGGACATTGGTCACGTCGTCAAGAGGCATTGTAGGATGGAGAGATGGAGCTTGAAGGATGGAGAGATGGAAAGGAGGTGGGTGTGTAGGTGGAGCAGCAAGTGTAGGTGCAAGGGGGATGGGTGTAGGAGAGGAGCTTAGACTAGGAGGGAAGGTGGTCAATTTTGGGGGGAATTTCTTAAAAGTTTTGGAGGGAGTCAAAAATTACTGAATTATGAGTAATTGAGCTTAAAAATATATTTTTTTTATATGTATATATGTTGGGGCCACTTTTCAGGGGGAAATAGAGTTTTTTTTAAAGTTTTTGAAAAAAGTCACTTTTTTGACCTCTTTGACCCACGGATTTGATTAGGTGGCATGGGAGAGTTAAGAGGCCACTTACAGGCTGGCCAAAAAGCTAGAGAGAGAAGATAGCATTCTCCCCCTACTTTTCAAATGGTTTACCCCCCCCCCCCCCCCTTTCCCTACTTTTCAAATGGTTACCCCCTTCCCCCTACCGTTTTAAGGGTCAAAGGTGGAGGAGACCCTACCAAAACAGCCCCATTCAAAGCCTTTGTCCCCCTTAATCTTGGCATGCTTCCTTGAAATTAGGGATTCTTACAAGGCCCATGGAGAGTCCATATTTTTCCTAATAACATCGAGATTCGCATTTCCAATTTGCTCTGTGCCTTGCTTGGTAGTTGATGTATCCCTGTTGTCAGGATTTCTTGGACAATCTTCAAGAAAATGGCCACTTTTTCGTCCACAATCTGAGCAATACGCCATGACTGGTGGTATTTCAATTGGCTCTGTCATGTCAAGCTCTAGCTGAGAAGTTTCTATTTATGTGCTTGCCAAGTTGTCAACATCTTCTTTTAAAACGCTAAGCATCAAGTTGTAGACTGCTTCATCTTGACCTTTGTACCGTCTTTCGCTTGGTTCTCCAATTAGACTGGCTTCTATTGGTTGATCTGTTGGATCTTGCATTTCTAGTTCTCGACTATAGATCTGACCACTGTAATCTATGTACAATGATCCTGATTGCATATGCACCAACTGTATGTTTTGCTGACATGTGCAAATTTCTGGATAAATACTTGGGTTGACTTTATGAACTTCTATCTGCACTTCATCTTTGAGCTTGCAATACTTGGCTCCACTGAAGCCTGTGAACATCTGGGAGTTATTTGAATCTAGCTTTACTTTGAGCAATAGAATCTTGGCTCCTGTGTAGCTTTTGTTGCTCATTAGATATCTATGGCCTTCCGAATCTATGTACAAGACCTTATCTCCATTGTAGCCATATAGCTGTAAAATCTGCTCTGTTGCATTTGTGTATGTGTTGCCACTGCACCTACTTGCTCTGCTGCACTTGAACTCTCGGCTCGATTTGAGTCCATGTCGGCGGGTTCTGTAAAAACTGTCTTCTAGCAGATTTTGGTTTCAATTAGCAGAATTTCTACTGCTTGTACTAGCCTAATCTGCAATCACATGTAAGTTGTGCCCCTGTTCGTCCGACGGGAAGCTAATTTTTAGTGCAATTACTTGCACTTTACAATTTATAGCATGCACTTTCACTTCCGGCTTCTTGATTGAATTGTGGCTGCACTTTCCAAACCCGAGCACGAAATCTTTTTCTACTGCTCATAGCTTCGAGTTGATCGGTTTCAGTTTTTTCCCTCTATCCTTCTGCTATTTATGGCTTTGGTGTTGTTTGTTCGATTTTTTCTTGGTTACTGCTCTCGATTTTTGCTCGCTTTTTCTCGGTGTGATTCTCCTATAACGTGTTTTTTTTCGCGTTGTTTTTTGCTTTTCGACCTTGTTCTGACTCTTTCTGAATTTTTTATGGCTCTTTCTGGTACTTTCAAGGACTTTCTTTTTATTTTTCTTAATTTTTAATGAATTTTCTAAATTTTTTAATATTTTTCTAAATTTTTTAATATTTTTATAAATTTTTAATGATTTTTTTAAAAAAAGTTTTGACTTTTGAGAAAATTTTTGTGAATATTTAAAATTTTTGGATTTTTTGAAGGTTTTATGAATTTCTTTGATTTATTGTGATTTTTTAATCAATTTTTGACTTTTTATGAATTTTTGGTGACCTTTTTGAGAGAGAGAGAGAGAGAGAGAGAGAGAGAGAGAGAGAGAGAGAGAGAGAGAGAGAGAGAGAGAGAGAGAGAGAGAGGACCCTAGGATAGCGAGACACGCGTGCAGGTGCTGACGTGGCAACCTGTGGCGGGGCAGCAACCTGGCGTGCGAGCGGCGCAGCAGAGAGAGAACGTGTGTGTGTGTGTGGCCTTAATGCGTTCACGCGCAGAGGACGACATTCATGGCAAGGTCTTGGCGGGCAGTACACAACACAAGGAGAGAGAGACAAAGCGGATTGCAGAGAGAAGAGAGGGAGTGCGACTTTAATAAGATTAAGGGCGTCGAACGGCAAGAGAGAGAGAGAGTAGAGTAAGTTAGGAGAGAGAGTGATGTCACGCTGAGAGAGAGAGAGAGGTGGGAAGAAAGAGGGAGTTAGTGAGAGAGTGGAGGGGGTTAGTGAAAGTAGGTTAATAATCGTGAATTGTGGGAGAGGGGGAGAGAAAGTTAGAGAGAGAGAGAGAGAGAGAGAGAGAGAGAGAGAGAGAGAGAGAGAGAGAGAGAGAGAGAGAAAATAATCGTGAATGGGGGGAGGAGAGAGAGAAAGAAAGTTAGAGAGAGAGAGAGAGAGAGAGAGAGAGTTGAAGTGGGGTGGGTTCACGAGGAAAGGGAAGAAGAAGATGAGAATTTCAACGCAGGTGGAAATTATCCCATCGGACCGTAAGGATCTATCCACTGGCACCGAATTTTATGCGCCGCAAGGCACACGCGTCGCAACTTGAACCCGGATTTTTATTAATTTTTAATTTCCAAATTTCCAAAAATGCCAAAATTAGCCACAAAAGCTAAAATTCACCCAAAAATCCTAAAAATCGTGAGAAAAATCCGAATTTTTTTTGAAAATTTCTAGAAATCTTAAAAAATCATCGACAATCACAATCAAATACCTCGAACACGCAAAAGCACACCAAAAATAGTAAATTTTATCGAGAATACCAAATTCGAGGCAATTAGAATAGTAAATAGTAAAACGCTCAAAATTTAACCATGGAGGGCACAAATGCGAACAAAATGATGTCGTTATTATGCACACACAAAACAGCTCGTAAAGATCGCAAAATATCAAATTTTTATGGAATTAAGCAAAAATTACCAAAAAATTACAAAAGTTATTCGAAAAATACCCAATACATTTCTACAAATTCTCCACATCTAGAGGAATAGTGCAGCCAGATAAAATCACAAAAATCAAATCAATTCAATTGCCAAACAATTTTATCAATAAAATTAACATTAGAGAATTAAATCTGTAAAATTTGCGACAAAATTAGGTCAAAATTTGACGCAACTGAAGTGTGTTGGTCCCTTTTTTTAGCACAAAAACATTACACACGTCAAATATGCAATCAAAAATTAAATCAATCATGCAAATTAAACATTCTTTAAGGCACACAGACTAATAAAATTGACAGTTTTTACCAATCTTTAGGTGCGCACACAAAATGATAAATTTTGTCGAAATTGCAATGTGATTTCACAAATCATTAGTTGGGCATGACCTCAACACAAATCAACCATCAAATTGAAAAATCATTAAGCACACATTTATTTCTAGGTGCACTAACATGGGCAAAATAGTGCATACACACCTAAAATTAGGCATACACACAATTAGAATGCACACACACCTACAATTAGACATACACACAATTAGAATGCACACACACTTGCTTGTCAAAGAACGTTATCTTCCACCTGCACACGAATCCCTTAAGATGAATGAATTCTTCAACTTACGTCAGTTTCATCTTACAGTGGAAGAATACTACTCCAAATTTGTAACTCTTAGGCGCTATGCTCCGCCAATGACCGCAGATCAACAAGTAGCCCATTTCTGCCAAGGGCTAAATGCTCCTTTAAATACACGTCTAGAAGCCATGAGGCCTGTAAATTTTCAAGATGCTCTTTTAAGAGCTAAACCCTTAGCTAAAGAGATGTCAGACTCTCAAAGGGTACGAAATGGAAATACAAGGAATGCTGGAAGAAGAGGACGGCCTATGATGTGGAACCAAAGGCAAGTTCACCCAATTCACCAAACTCATCCAATAGTTGCAGCTTCAGCAAATGGAGCTCAAAATGCAGATCTTAGATGCTATAAATGCAACGAGCTAGGACATTTCAGGAATGTATGTCCTAGGCGAGTCTCCGCAACAAATACACCTAATTGAGCTAGAGGACGAGGCCAAATAATAAATCGTGGAGGAAGAAATGGAGGACGAGGTCGAGGACGCGGAATGGCCCAGAGTCAATGCTATCATAGGAGAACCAACATTGGGAGAAGAACAAGAGGAAAGAGCAACTCTACATGTTGCAATTGATAACCCAAAAGCAAGACAACAATATGTTGTCATTCAAACACCTGCAAATCACCAAGGTGAAAAATTTGAGCTTCTTATTGATTGTGGTAGTACTCACTCTTTCTTGTCACCTAAATGTTTAAGGAGGTTAGGACTTACTCAACACCCTGCAAGAAAGATGAGAGTTGAATTAGCCAATGGAAAGGAGGTGTTATCTCACTACAGTGTGAGAAAAATAGATTTCAAGTTGGGAGAACACTCTACTTCTGCTACTTTTCGAACCTTACCCATAGGAATCTATGACGGAATTCTTGGAATGGATTGGTTAGCCAGTCATAATGCCAATATCCATTGTGCCCAAGGAAGTGTTACTTTTGTGGACAACCAAGGTCAAGTAGTCACTATTCAAGGCCAGAATTGATGACCAAAAGCTTACTTGGTCAAAGCTAATCGTCTTTTGAAAGGGTTACGCAAGGGTCAACAAATTTTTGTAGTCAAGCTAAACAAAGTAGAAAAATCTTCTTCCAACCCTGAACCAATGTGCCTAGAAGAATTTTCGGATGTTTTCCCCGCTGAACTTCATGAACTACCACCACCTAGGGAGGTAGACCATGAAATCAAAATTGTTCCAGGTAGTGAACCAGTCTCAAGAGCGCCGTACAAGATGTCACTTCCAGAGGCTATAGAACTCAAGGAGCAGCTCAAGCAGTTGATTGAGCAAGGGTTTATCCGACCTAGTACATCTCCATGGGGTGCACCTATTCTCTTCCAAAAGAAAAAGGATGGCTCTCTTCGACTTTGCATAGATTATAGGGGCTTAAATTAGGTTACCATCAAGAATATATATCCAATTCCTCGTATTGATGAGATGCTAGACAGATTACATGGAGCCAAAATATTCACAAAGATCAATCTTCGATCTGGCTATCATCAAATTCGAATCCAGGAGGCTGATATCTCCAAAACAGCTTTCAACACTCGTTATGGTCATTACGAATTTACAGTGACGGCTTTCGGCCTTACGAATGCTCCTGCAACTTTCAATCGTCTGATGCATGATATCTTTAGAGAATTCTTGGACGATTTTGTCCTAGTATTCTTTGACAAGATCTTAATTTATTCCAAATCAGAGGAAGAGCATGAAGGACATGTTAGGAAAGTGTTAGAGCTTTTACGCCGAAATAAGTTGTATGCAAAGAAAAGCAAATGTACCTTCTTTACCCCTAAGGTTTGTTACTTAGGGTTTATCATTTCACCTGAAGGAGTCTCTGTTGACCCTGACAAAGTCAAAGATATTGTGGAATGGCCTCAACCCACTTCACAAACCGAAGTCAGAGGGTTCTAGGTATCACAAGCTGGTACAGGATCTTTGTAAAGGACTATGCTCTTAAAGCTGCACCACTAACTGACCTGCTAAAGAAAGGAGCTACGATACTTTTGGAAGAAAAACACGAATCTTGCTTCAAACAGCTTAAGGAGTATCTTGCTTCAGAACCTCTCTTAAAACTTCCAGACTTCACCCAAGAAATCGAGGTGATCACAGATGCTAGTAACCTTGCATTAGGAGGAGTCCTTACTCAAGAAGGAAGGCATGTAGCTTATACTTCCCGGAAGCTTAGGATTCATGAAGTGAATTATGCTCCACATGATTTAGAATTGCTAGCAGTTATTCATGCTCTCAACTATGGAGACATTATCTATTGGGACGCAAATTCCAATTGGTAACAGATCACAAGAGTCTTAAGTGGATTTTTACCCAACCTAACCTTAACATGAGACAGAGGAGTGTTGGAATTAGGGTTGCAGAGAAACACACACAGCTTGGAGAAGACGAAGGAAGCTCAAGGCACACAATAGAGAGTGTGTTACTTAGTGTGCAATGGAAAGATAGATAGCCCTAGAGTGATGGGTGTATATACAATGCACGGGGGGAAAAACCTCCTAAAGAGGGAAAAAATGCCCCGGCGGTCCTAGTGTGTTCACACACATCACTACCACATGTATATGGTAACAAATCCCCCCGGGAGTGATGCGGTGAACGAGAGCTGGCACATGAGTAACGGGAAGTTTCATGCCTCGAGGACAGGATCAGTCCACAAAGGGGAGTAAGCCCAAAGCTTTGCAAAAAGCTTCAAGCTTCTCAAGAGACAATGCCTTTGTGAAGAGATCTGCAAGGTTGTCCTGTGTTGGCACATAAGCCAAGTTGATCTCTCCTGCTGAGATCCTCTCCCTGACATAGTAATGCACCTCAATGTGCTTTGTGCGAGCATGAAAAACTGGGTTCCTCGCAACTACCAATGCGCTCTGACTGTCAGTGTAGATAGTGTCGGCAATGTCCTGTCCAACACCCAAATCAGCCATAAGGCGTCTTAGCCATACACACTCAACCGTAGCTGTGAAGACTGCCCTGTACTTAGCCTCACAACTTGAAGTGGCCACAGTAGGTTGCTTCTTGCTCAACCATGATATACATGAACTGCCAAGCATGAAACAAAAACCACTTGTGGACACTCGCGTGTCAAAACAACCAGCCCAATCTGAGTCCGAAAAAGCATGTAAGTCTGGCGGCAATGATCCCCCCTTGGGATAAAACAAGCCAAGATGTAAAGTGCCACTAAGGTAGCGGAAAATCCTCTTGACAGCCTGCCAATGCTTAGACCCTGGGCTATGCATAAATCTGCTTACCTGTGAGACTGCAAACTGAATATCCAGCCTCGTGTTGCATACATAAATGAGGCAGCCAATAGCAGTTTGGTAAAGAGTGACATCAACAGGATCACCAGCATCATGTAGACTCAACTTCAAACCTGTTTCCATGGGAGTGGCAATAGGTTTGCAACCCTCAAGTCCAAACTTACATAGCAATGTCTCTATGTAACTTTTCTGACACAAGGCAATACCACCATCACACTGCTTAAAGTGTATACCCAAATAATGATGCAACAGCCCCAAATCTTTCATCTTGAAAGTAGCATTCAGATCAACCTTAAATTCAGCAATATGTCTCTCATTTGGTCCAGTGATCAGCAAATCATCAACATAAAGAACCACAATGAGAAGTACATCACCCTCACGCTTTACATACAATGTGCTTTCTGTTGGACTGTTACGAAAGCCTTGTTTCACCAAATGAGTGTCAGCTTTCTCATACCAAGAACGAGGAGATTGCTGTAACCCATACAAAGCCTTGTTACTGCTTACATTACTGTCTCTAGTACATGACAGCAAGGGCTGAACAGAATCTTTCACAAACACTACATCCCGAGAAACCAAAATACGTTTTGTTTGCGGATGATACAACCTGTAACCTTTGCTTTCAGGACTATAACCAACAAAAATACACTTGACAGCCTTATCATCCAATTTTTTGCGCTGCACTTGTGGCACCAAAGCATATGCCAAACAGCCAAAAACACGCATGTGCTCAATAGAAGGCTTTCTATCATGCCATGATTCATATGGAGTAATAGACTGCAAAGCTTTCGTAGGACACCTGTTAAGTACATAAGTGGCACACATGATGGCCTCAAGCCAAAAAGAATGCGGTAAAGCTTGACTTTTGACCATACATCGTGCCATTTTTGTCAGTGACCTGTTTTTCCTCTCAGCAACACCATTTTGCTGAGGTGTATAAGGCACTGTACATTGGTGTTTTATCCCATGAATAGCCAGAAATGCATTAAATTCATGAGACATATACTCCCCCCCTCGATCGGAACGGAGGGTGCCCATAGTACATTTCGAGACATTTTCAGCCATAGCAAGAAATTGTTTGAAGCACATAAAAACTTTGGACTTCTCTTTAAGCGGAAATACCCATGCATGCCTGGAGTAATCATCAATGAAAGTCACGAAGTACGGGTAATTGCCCAAGGACGGAGTTTGCATGGGCCCACAAACATCATTATGCACAAGCTGCAACCTGCATGTGGCCCGAACTGAACCATCCTTTGGAAACTTCGAATGTTGCATCTTACCCAAAATACAGTCTTCACAAACATGTTTGACAGGTGCTTCAAGAGGCGGCAAAGAAGCAACCATATCAGATTTTTGCAAACGCAGCAAACTGGCAAAATTCAGATGACCAAAACGTGCATGCCAAAGTTTTGCATCTGAAATAGCCCTTGAATCTACAACAGCATTTGCAAAATTTTGTCGACACTTGTCATACAAAGTAAGCTTATACAGCCCACGACACAAAAGGCCAGATGCAACAATTTCATCACCAAAACTGAGATCATGAACTGTACATCTGTCATCCACAAATTTGACTACAAGTCCAAGTCTAGCAAGTGCGGATACAGATAAGAGATTCTTCTTGATCCCAGGTACATAAAGTGCATCAACAAGTGTGAAGGAACTGCCATTAGCAGCAGTGAGCACAATCTTTCCAACTCCCTGAACTGGATAAGAGGCGTTGTTGGCACAAGTGACTGAATTCCCATGAGGGACAGACTCAAGAGAGGTAAACAATTCACGATGTTAGGTAATGTGCTTTGTAGCACCACTGTCAAAATACCACACATGTGAATCTGCAGCAACTGACAAGCATGCATCATGGACAGCAGGATTGTAAGTGCACTCTGCGCTAAAAGCCCATTTTGCATCAACATCAGCAACATAGTCTCCTTTCACAGAAGACTCAACAATGGCTGCATTTGTAGTGGAACCAGCATTTGGAGTGGAAACACCCTCTTTCTTCTTAGCCTCTTTGGCCTTCAACTTAGGACACGACTTGATCAAGTGATCATTGGCTTTACAATAATGGCATTGCATCTTCTTTTTGCCCTTATCACCAGAATTGCAAGACGAAGTACTGCCAACAGAAGCATTAGGAACAGAATTTTTGCCACTCGCAGCAGAACCATAAGAAGTGGCTGCATTACTGTTACCACCCTTTCTTTGAGAAGCAATAAAATCCTGTTCAACTGCACGCTGCCTAGTCCTATTTTTTCTAGAAAGTGACTCTTGCAACAGCAATGTGCATAATGCATCAAACTTGACAACTTCAGGATTTCCTTGGGTCATCAGTCTCCAAGTACTAGCAAAAGTCTGGTAGGAATCTGGTAAGGCATCAAGAACAGTCTGCACAAGGGAACTGTCTGAAATGACTTCACCTGCACAAATAAGCTGCTCATTGATATCCTTGACACTAGCAAGGAAAGTGTCCATATCATCTTCCTCATGCATAATCTTCGACTCCAGCTCTTTACGCAGCAAAGCAATTTTAGCCTCATTGCGGCTTGCATAAAGACCTGCTAAAATATCCCAAGCTTGTTTTGCAGATTTTGCTAAACGGATGTGAGGAACAATGGTGCGCTTCACAGACAACGCAATCAATGCATGAGCCTGCGCATCCTTAACATCCCAACGAGCTTGTTCTGCCGTAGGCAAAACAAGTCTAACAGCTGCAATCCTTGCAACAAGACCTGCAACATCCTCAACATCGCCTACATCCTCAGAACCAGGACGTACATCAATGCCCTGCACAATGTTCGAGACACCTTTTGACACAAGAACATGTTGCATCATATAAGCCCACATAGGGTAGTTGTCCCCATCCAACCTGTCCTCAGCAGCAAACATCTTGAACACATCTGTGTTGTTGTTGTTGCCCGAAAATAGGAGAAATGGAGCGGGAACAACATGTGCTATATAGCACAAACCGTAGAAGACTATAAGGCACTTGTAATGCAGAAAACAGCACTGACAGAAATTCTGCACAAAATGACGAAATAGCCTGTGCAGTACTGCATGTAGTGGAAACGGAGGCCGAAATGAGCCCAAATCAAAATTCTGAGCAGACCCAGCTCTTCGAGCTATCCCAAAAATTTTGTCGACCTGCGAACGCTCACCAAAGCTCACTGAAATCAGAGAAAGTGAGCAGGCGTGTGCTGGAGTAGCCGGCGACTAAGCCCGGGAGGACGTGACCTGCTCTAATACCAATTTTTGGAATTAGGGTTGCAGAGAAACACACACAGCTTGAAGAAGACGAAGGAAGCTCAAGGCACACAATAGAGAGTGTGTTACTTAGTGTGCAATGGAAAGATAGATAGCCCTAGAGTGATGGACGTATATACAATGCACGGGAAAAAAAACCTCCTAAAGAGGGAAAAAATGCCTGGCGGTCCTAGTGTGTTCACACACATCACTACCACATGTATATGGTAACAAGGAGATGGATAGAGCTCATGCACGAATATGATTTTGATATTAAATTTAGACCAGTTATGGATAATGTTGTGGCAGATGCCCTAAGCCGTAAAGCTTTTGTGGGGTCAATTTCCATGGCTAACAACCCTATTTTAGACAAGGTGTCGGATGCTGCTGTCAGAGATGCAGATTACCAGATGCTTGCTAGTATCCTACGTGAAGAGAGGGTATCATCAAATCAGCCTAAACCTCTACATTACTCCTTAGAAGATGGGAAAATTTACTATAGGAATCGACTATGCATACCTAAGGATTCTACCCTAAGGAATGCTATCCTATATGAAGCACATGATGGCCCAACTTCAGGACATCCAGGTTATGCCAAAACCATTAATGCAATTCGCAGAAGTTACTATTGGCAAGGTATGAAGGGTGATGTCCTTCGCTATGTCAAGCAGTGTTTGTCTTGTCAAAGGATTAAGCCAGAGAGACTAAAGGGGTGAGGTCCCCACCCCGCCGTATCAACGGTGGATCTGATGGTGAACCTGGTGGCCACTAGATCTATTGCAGAAGCAAACAAAATGGTTCGGGGTTCGACTAGCGGACGATCTCTCATCACAAAGTGAGTCGAGTTCGAGCCTACTAGTAGGGAGATCTAGCTCCACCTCGCAGGGGAAGCGTACTTGAGCTATCTTTCTAGCGATCCTAAGACCCACCTTCCAAGAGGAGAGAAGCCTCAAGTGCCTTTTTCCCCATGTTTCAGAGGCACGTACTCTCGAGAATTCCCCGCTCTAGGGGCAATGAGCATTACTAATATCGAGTAAGCACTATGGGGACAGAGAGTTCCCGACCAATCGGGACCACCCATCTTGTAGGCATTGGCAACCTGAGCCAAGCCCCCACTTTCCACCCCCACACTCACACTTCCTTGTGTGACCTAATTACTACCACAAAGGTTGTTCAACATAAACATTCGTTGTTTTAATTCCGAAGCACATTGTTCGTTAAGACAGCCCTTCAACCAATATTGCAAACAACACCAAGACAATATTCTGTAAAAATTCTACTCAAACTTATTCATTAAAATTCCAATGTTCTGGAGGTACAACATCCCCCCTCCAGCGAGAGTTCACTCCTCCCGTTGTCGCCTAGCTGCCCATACAAGTAGGTATGTCCACCGCATAGAAAGCACGACATGGACATTCCCACCGCTTAACTAGCAGACGTGGGTTCCCACCGCTTAACCAGCAGACGTGGGTATCCACCGCTTAACCAGCAGTCGTGGATTCAAGAGCCCTTAACCAGGAACTCTGTCCCCCGTGATCAGGAGGGGGTTTGGACTAGTATCAACATTGGAAATAAAAATGAACATGCCAAGCTAAATTTTCCCTAGCAGACATTCTTTCCTATTTCAAACAGTATATCCATCAACCATTCTTTCCTACTTAGAATTTAATATACAATTGAATTCAAATGCCGAGGTTTCCGTCGAATTTCTCCAACATGTTTAGGGATATGTGCTTTCCTAGCTAAACGTGTGCAATGTTAATTCAAACGACTTGAATAAAATTATGACCTACCTCTTCCATTTCTTCGTCAATGGCCCGTGAGATGGCCGGTATTTGTTCGTCCATGGGAGCTTTTCCCTTTCCATTGACATTGCTTGTTCCCGCCTCACGGTCGTGGGCACCACCGAAGCGAGTTCTCTTAACCGGGGCCATTTTACTCACTACTTTAAATAATTAGCTTGGAGAAAAGAGCTAAGGTCCGCAAGCGTCATAACAAACCCATTGATAGATTAGCAACATTAAATAATCCCTCCTATATGAGAGGTCTAGATTTTTCCATATAGCAATCATTATGGATGACACATAATCCTATGTGAACCGGCTCTAAAGATAATTACTCGGCTTAGATGATTAAGAATAATAGGACTTCACTAATGGAATTACCAAAGAGATGAATTAAGCACGATTAATCTCTTTCCTAGCAATTAGAGGGTGCAGAATCACCGCATGCATAGGTGTGAAAAAAACCACCTCTTAGAGACTTAATGACAGATTAGTCTAGCTTAATTATATCTTAATGCATAAGAGAAATGAATCTAATTCAGCTACAATATTAATGAGTGATAAAAGAGTGTGATTCTCGTCAGTCTACACAATTACCGGCTTACTGGTTAATTACTATGCTATCTAGAGAGAGAAAATTCTATTAATCATGCACTAATCATTAATTAAAGATCATGGATGGCTGATAATTCAGCTATGGTGATATGATTACATATTAGAATATGGTTAAGGAGAAATTAGAGAATTATAGAGAATTACGACTAGGAGTAAGCATAATAGACGAGGAATTTAGATGATAATGAAAAGAATTTCAGAAGGCATTAATTAAACCGTGGTTACCGTGATTAAGGGCTGATAATCTTCTCGATTCTCTGATCTAATCGAGCTTCTTGAGGAGATAATTCAAGAGCACCTCCCTCCTTGCTTCTCCTTCAAAAGGTGTGTATACCGGCAGCACCTTCCCAGTGTGTGTAGGTGTGTGTGTGTGCACTATGTGTGTGTGAGCATGTGTGTGTGTGTGTGTGTGTGTGTGTGTGTGTGTGTGTGTGTGTGTGTGTGTGTGTGTGTGTGTGTGTGTGTGTGTGTGTGCAGGTCATTAAATAGGCTCCTACAAGCTGAAAATCGACCAGCCTTGCTAAATGCATCTGAAGGAGCACTCAGTCTCTGCATTGGCAAGTCCAGTTCCCCTACCCACCGAGTGTCCAGTTGGCTTGGTTAACTGGCTCTCACACTTAGTTGCAAGCTTGGAAACTTCCCAAAGACTCCCACAAGGCAAGAGGGCGCCCCCTAGCTGCTAAAGCTGGTCTGGAGTGGCCTAGAACCTGTTCCCATACAGCCTCGGGCCCCCGATACCTCCCCAGACAATTTTTAGGAAATTTGGTTCTAAGCTAAAACGGGTCATACGAGTCGGATTTTGATGCCGAAAATTGCTATACGAAGCTCTAATTAAAACGTACTGGCTCGAGTATCTGCCATATTTAGCAGCCTCGGGGTCCGAAAATGCATTTTTTCAAATTTGGGGTACGGGTGCAGTTTTTCGAGACGGTCAAAACTGGATGGGTCGGGTGACCAAAAACTTACTATATTTGGAAAATTTTCACTAAAATTATTTTAATTCACATTTCAAAGCTTTATAACATTCTAAACATCATGGCACTGATAGAATTCGGAAAACTGCTAAAAATAGTAACTTTTTCCATTATGATCATTTCATGGTACAAGGGTGCTCTTTTTGGTTGGGGTCAGAAACCTTACAAAAGATGCCAGGTAAATTACATCCTTTAGATATTCCCCAAATGAAATGGGAATGTATTAGCATGGACTTTATCACCGGGTTTCCTTCTGTTCAAGCTGGATATGATTCAATCATGGTCATAGTCGACTTGCTTACTAAAGTGGCTCACTTAATCCCAGTCAAGACAACCTTTACAGCTTCAGATATTGCTCGTCTATTTGTGAAGGAGATTTTCAGAATTCATGGTTTACCCAAGAGGATTGTAAGCGATCGTGATGCCAAGTTTACTTCAAAGTTTTGGGTATCATTGTTTCAAGCTATTGGAACCCAATTATGTTTTAGTACTGCTTATCATCCTCAAACTGATGGCCAAACTGAAAGAGTTAATCAAGTAATTGAAGACATCCTCAGAGCCTACTGCAATAGAGAACCTTGCAAGTGGATTCAATACCTACCCTTGGTAGAGTATGCATGCAATTCTTATACTCATAGAAGTATTGGAATGACACCTTTTAATGCTCTTTATGGCCAAGAATATTTATCACCTCTTAACTTTTCTGACCCCACTATAAGGGTAGAAGCCTCAAAGAAAATTCTTGAAGAAATGGAAGCTCAAACCAAAGCTATTCGAAGGGATATTCAAGCGGCTCAAGATCGACAAAAGAAGTACGCCGACTTAAAAAGATCTGATCGGATTTTCAAAGAAGGTGACAAAGTTTTCTTACGAGTAAAGCCCAAAAAGAGCAATCTGTCTCTCGAAAGGTATAAGAAGCTTAGCTACCGATATTGTGGACCATACGAAATAATCAAGGTTGTAAGTGATCAAGCTTATAGACTAAAATTCCCTTCTCATCTCAAAGTGCATGATGTATTTCATGTAAGTCTATTAAAACCTTATGTATATAACCCTGACTGTGTCCTTGATGATGAGCAAATCATTTTACCTGCTCAAGATGTTTTACAACTCCAACCTGATACTATCCTAGAAACTCGGGAGAGAAAGCTTAGGAATAGATCCATCAAAGAACATCTTATCTTATGGAAGGATTTTCCTATAGAAGATGCTACTTGGGAAGATGAGACATCCCTTCTTAGGGATTACCCTTCATTGTTCTTGAGATGAGGGCATCTCAAATTCTAAGTTGGGGAGATTGTAAGGTCTCTACTTTCGAATTTCACACAAGTTCTATTACGCATTTGAATTTTTTTTAACCATCACTCATTATTTAAGATATTCGAGTTCAAATTATGAATCGTAGGCTGAGAAAAGCTAGAATTTAAAATTTACGCTACAAAATTCTGACATGTTTAGCTATATGAATCACTAATTAACTTATTGTAAGACTTAGTATTACTGATTGTAGAATTTTCTTTTACTAATGTAAAGTAAATATAAAACTGTAATGTTTAACTTAAAAATGTAAAGTAAATTATTATTAAGGAAATAAATAAAATAATTATAAAGACAAAAAAATACACAGGGATGACAAATGAAGGCACATGGACTCACCTGGACTCACATAGGAGGGAACAAAGTGGGACACACTGTCACATGAAAAGGAGAGGCTAGTCTTGACTAATCATAATGAGGGGGGGCTGTGTGGCCTTATCTTTTGATGATAATGACAAATTGGTTAAGTTGATGGGTACCACAAGGGTACCAAAAACGCGGGTATGATTTTTGAAAAACAATTTATTTTTTTTAAAAAAATGAAAAATAAAAAAAAGCGTCCACAAACCACTAAGAGAGCAAAAACTCTAGTGGACTAATAAGGTGCGTATTAATTGAGCATTCAATTAACTTTAGGAATGAAGTATGTGTGCTATCTCCTACTCTAATCTCTCTCATAGATTAGTAAGATTCAATTAGCTATGTGTGTGTGTACTATCTCCTACTCTAATCTCTCTAATAGATTAGTAATATTCAATTAGTTTTAAGAAGGATATGTGTGTATGTATGCTATCTCTTACTCTAATTTCTCTAATAGATTAGTAAAATTCAATTAGCTTTAAGAAGGATATGTGTGTGTGTGTGCTATCTCTTACTCTAATCTCTCTAATAGATTAGTAAAATTCAATTAGTTTTAAGAAGGATATGTGTGTGTGTGTGCTATCTCTTACTCTAATCTCTCTAATAGATTAGTAAGATTCAATTAGCTATGTGTGTGTGCGTGCTATCTCTTACTCTAATTTCTCTAATAGATTAATAAGAGTCAATTAGCTTTAGAAAAGGATGTGTGTGTGTTCTTTTACTCTACTCTTTCTAATAGATTAGTTAGATTCAATTAGTTTTAAGAAGGATATGTGTGTGTGTGCTATCTCTTACTCTAATCTCTCTAATAGATTAGTAAGATTCAATTAGCTATGTGTGTGTGCGTGCTATCTCTTACTCTAATTTCTCTAATAGATTAGTAAAAGTCAATTAGCTTTAGAAAAGGATGTGTGTGTGTTCTCTTTTACTCTAATCTTTCTAATGGATTAGTAAGATTCAATTAACTTTAGAAAAAATGTGTGTGTATGTTTTCTCTTACTCTAATTCTCTCTAAGTATACCTACTCTCTCTAGTTAGTACATCTTCACTATTAACTTATGCATAGTTAATTGAAAGTTAATATATAAGAGAACTCATCATATTCTTATTATACATGATGAAATTCTCATTCACCAATTTTATTGTCAATTAGATTAAGTAGAATTTTGAATAATACTAAAAATTGATTTAGTTGAAGTATAGAAATTGAAGTTAGAATTGGATTAAAAATGTGAAGCATAAAAGTAATGCATTCCTAAACTTTCACTCATAGTTTACACACTTAATTTTTGATTAATCACGATTAGAAAATATTTGATGTATAGAAATTAGATGTAGAACAACAACACTAAGTGTGAATCCGAGTTGGCGAGGGTTCAAATTACAGACTCTCTTTGGAAACAAGGAGATTACTAGGGAAATTGACCAATTTAAATTTCTAAGTGTATAACATAAGTGTAGTACAAAAAAATGGCTCCAAAGCGTGCTCGAACCCAAGGCGCTAATGATCATGAAGCTGGTACAAGTAACGGTGGAACTCCTGCGGAACATGTTATGTCTCCATCAACCGGACCAATCGGAGCTATGGTACAGGTTAGTATTGCAGTTCAAGTTATGCATCATTGCATATGCGAGACCATAGGAATATATTATTTCCCTTATGAAAAGAAAACACGGACCGAAACCAAGGGGCTTAACCCCAAGAAACTCGACATATGTTTGACAAGTAGGAAAGAATGTCTGGTTAAACTGGTTGCTATAGGAAAGAATGTTTGTCCAAAACCTTCGGTATGGTTTCTCTCAAGTCTCTCTACTTATTAGCGCTGGTATTATGTAGCAGTTGCCAAGGCGTGAGATGACGCCCAGGATGGCACCGCTGATGCTGTGGTGGGAGTACACCCAGATTAGCCCAGCTAGATGTTGTAGTTTTGTTTTGTCGGGGCGTGAGGATGACGCCCAGATTGGCACCGTTGTTGCTGTGGCGGGAGTACGTCCAGATTAGCACAACGAGTACTTGTCGAGCGGTATGGGACGCTCATGAGGACAAGGGTTTTTATAAATAATGTATATACCGATCGGACATAATAGCGCCAGTAGAGATTCTTGAGTGAATCTAATCCAAGGGTTGTTGGTTTAAAATTGGACGACTTCTTGTTTGACTATTGTTTGTAATACTGTTTGAAGGGCTGTTTTAACGAACCAGTATCATAAATAAAGTAAAGGAACATGTGTGTTTAAACAATGTGGTAGTAATTAGATAACAAAAGAAGAGTGAGTGTGGTGTGGAAAGTGGGAGAATGATACCCCGACGGTATCATTCTATGGACGGGTGGACCCGATGAGTCGGGTAACTTTCCAACGCTAGAAATTGCTTTTTGTTTTAAGTCATAAATCTTAAAAGAGACAAACCTTGGGGGCTGTGCTTCTGAAACATGGGGAAAAAAGCGCACAGGTTGGTCACTCTAAGATTTATACTTTTAGGTATAATTGATTATAGATAGTTTTTAGATAGGGTTATGGTGGTCACGCTCCGCCATAGCGAGATAGGACCAATCCTTCACTAACCGTTCATGCCCGTGGCTACGTAGTAGCTAAGGCAATGTCCGTTGGTTTTTCTTTTTTAGGATTGGAGACCTATCAAAGGTACTCCGCTCCTCTCAAAAAGGGGTAGGAACCTCACAAATGGCCTACAGTCGAGAACTGGTTTTTTCCATAGCAACAACACACCTTTATCAATCAAGTGAATCTACTCAGAGAGCTACTTTACTCTGTTATGAACTTCATCTATTCCCGCAATTAGGAACCTCTGTTTCCCAAACTAAATGGTGGACATATCAGAACCGAGTGACTCGTGTAACCCTTTGAGGTCGCGAGCATTTTAGGAACAATATCAGATTGGCGATGGTAACTGAGGCTCTAGGCCTAGGGCCACAGTATTATTACATAGAACATTCATTGAAGCCAGGTTTTTCTGAGCGGTTATACTTGCTAGCCCAATTCCTTCCACCTCATAAATTTTTTTTGTATCATAGTTATGGTCATCTATTAAGAGGATATTTTAACAGTACTCCACGCACCCGGGAGTATGGGTTAGTCTTGGCGACTCGTATCTTACCTTTAGCAGAGCGTCCAAACACCTGCTTTTACTACGACAGTTGTTTGTGTGATCATGTAATGGGCGGTTTGATAGAGATGTAGATGAGGGGATCCCAAAATACTTATCAGCCAGGCTTCTTTTTGTAAAATTTAATAGAAGAGTCAGTTGAAAGACCTCATGTAATCTTGTGTGTGTGTGTGTGTGTGTGTGTGTGTGTGTGTGTGTGTGTGTGTGTGTGTGTGTGTGTGTGTGTGCGTGCGCCCACCCATTCCCAGGAACCATATCCTATGAGGTAGTAGACCCATAGAATAGGAGCCTACTACCTCAGGAAGTGTTTCTATTTCTTTGCAACATGCGATGTTGTTGATAGATTTTGTTCTGATTTAAGTAGACTTACCAAACTTTGTAAGTCAAACTTAAGGTAGGTCCAGTTGTGTTTTTCTAAGGAGTTACAGATACATGCAACAAGGTCTTTTTTTGTAAACCCATTATTAATGAACTTGGTAATCAAAGTATTGATTTCTTCATATGCTCTAAAACAGTCAAAAGAGGCGTATATTATAAGAAAAAGTATTAGACAGGTGTGTAGAGAATTCTTTAAAGGTCTGTTGCTTTTTTTCTTTGTAAATTCGGAGGACACGAGCTTAAGCTTTTCTCTTTTCCAAAAAAAGCAAGTAAAAAAATTTCCCAAAAAAGGGGAAGTTAAAGTAAACTCAATATTCAGGAAGTGTGTCCTGGAAATGATCCATTTATCCTACCATAGAACTCTCTCAGAGAATGTAGGTTCAATACTTAGGCAAGGTGGATATATATCATTAAGAGTAATCTCAAACATGGGATTGTTGAGGCTACATAGGTCATCCATAAATCTGAATGAATGTGCAAAGTGTGTGAGTAACGAATTACTTGCTGGGTTATTGAATGTTTTTAGGAGCCATTGGTATTCGAAATAACAGAGATATAGATTACACATAATCGGAGAGCATGCAAAACCCATTGGGATCCCTAGAGTTTCTTTGTAGAAGGTATCACCTAATTGGATACAGCTATTATTAAGTAGCCAAAAGATATACTTATATAAATCATCCTCTTTAAAGATGAAAGGTGCAGATTTATTCGATTTTTTTTCCCATCCTTTATTCCCTTTTTGTGAGATGCAAGTATACCCAAGCTCCTTTCTATGGGCAAAGGCAATCTTTATAAGACAAGAGAAGGTAAAACAAGCCCATACGGTCCATCTAAAGGGATATTTTCATAACATTGCGTTATGTCTGCCGTGAAGATAGAGTATTCTTTCTGGGAGGTTGATAAACACCTCAGCTGCGTTTTTTATGACCCAAAAAGGGCAATAATTTATATTTCTGAATCTCTTTATATCTCTATGTTTGATGGCACATATATCTTCGATTTCTTCAAGAACAAAATTTAAGCAGTGGGTGATATCATTCGTAACACAAGAGAACAGGCTTTTGGAAGCGTCAGAAATCCATCTAAATTTATGCTTATGATTTTTATATGTTGGGAAGAGTACAGGAATTTTCAGAGATTCGGGACTATACCCGAGTCCTGATAATTCATTGTTCAATGTTGTAGCTACACGAAGCGGAGAGTTCTCAAGTTTAAGAAAGTCTTTACTATTGAGTTTTGTATTGGCAGCCTCGAATGCTAATTTTTTACATATAAAGGATGTCGTATTTGAGGCTTTATCTAGGCCAATAATGAGCCATTTATTTTTTGTGTCAGAAATAGAGGTTTTCATTTTAGGTGTAAGCCAGGTAGTATCAGTGCTTAGCCATACTTGTGGCATAAGATTGATCTTTTTCCAAAAAAATCTTTTGAGTGTTGAAGTAAGTTGGAAGTGAACTTCCACCTCCAATTGGAGTTTTAAGGCCAAATCGGCCAGGCATTCAAGTAGTGCCAATAAGGCACTTTGAGGATTTAATGGAAAAGGAGGAATATGATTCAAGCCTTTACTCAAGAGGCTCCTTACTTGTGGATCTGAAATGATTTCTAAGTTAAATGTACAAACGTGAAAACCAAAGTCAGTGAAGTTTTTACAGAATTATTGAAATAGATGACAAGAGCAAATACATAGAAGCTTTAAAACGCTACTGAGTGTATAGAGAGATTTTTTAAAAAATAAAAGCAAGGTCAAGTTCTATAGTACCAAGTTACACCATGACAACCAACCAAAAAAACTTATGCGTTCGATACCCGATTCGTAACCCCTTTTGAGCTTTTTGTACCTAGCCCAAGTTGATCCCACACACCCCATTATCAATTCAACAGAACCTTACAATTAGCTTATGTCATGCACCCATCCACTAGGGTATAGTATACCTACCATGATCTCAACGGTGTGAGATACACTACATAGCAACAACACTGTTTGGTGATCATTTATTATTTCCAATTTTGTCTCGAAGTCAAAAGGTGGGTCTATAAAAGGCAGATGACATTTATACATAACCATGTCCAAGGTATCAGTATGGAGTAACTGTACTCAAGTTATTTACATATCCGTTTATTTTCTCCTCATGTGTATTTATCCAATAATGGCCTACAGTCGAGAACTGGTTTTTTCCATAGCAACAGCACACCTTTATCAATCAGGTGAATCTACTCAGAGAGCTACTTTACTCCGTTATGAACTTCATCTATTCCCACAATTAGGAACCTCTGTTTCCCAAACTAAATGGTGGACATATCAGAACCGAGTGACTCGTGTAACCCTTTGGGGTCGCGAGCATTTTAGGAACAATATCAAATTGGCGATGGTAACTGAGACTCTGGGCCTAGGGCCACAGTATTATTACATAGAACATTCATTGAAGCCAGGTTTTTCTGAGCAGTTATACCTGCTAGCCCAATTCCATCCACCTCATAAGATTTTTTTGTATCGTTGTTATGGTCATCTAGTAAGAGGATATTTTAACAGTACTCCATGCACCCGGGAGTATGGGTTAGTCTTGGCGACTCGTATCTTACCTTTAGCAGAGCGTCTAAACACCTGCTTTTACTACAACGGCTGTTTGTGTGATCATGTAATGGGCGGTTTAATAGAGATGTAGATGAGGGGATCCCAAAATACTTATCAGCCAGGCTTCTTTTTGTCAAATTTAATAGAAGAGTCAGTTGAAAGACCTCATGTAATTGTGTGTGTGTGTGTGTGTGTGTGTGTGTGTGTGTGTGTGTGTGTGTGTGTGTGTGTGTGTGTGTAGCTGTTAAATCTTAGATAATAAGACATAATTGAACGTTTACATTCAAAAGACAGCTAGCAATGGAACAAAGAATAGATAAGTACAAAAACAATTCAGTATTAGAATCATTTAAGTACAATGTTTGTAGGAAAGAGATCCTCTTTCAGTATGCAAATAGTAAAAGAACTTCCCAAATCATAAGTGAGTGTTCCATCCAGTGTAGGACAGATTGCCAAAGTCAAAAAAACCTTCCAAGATAAGATAGAGTTCTTACCTGCATCCATCCAAACAAGACCACAATTCACGTAGCCTTGGATGTTTACCAGTTGTTATCCATGTCCATCTTACAAACTTTTTTAAAAACTTTACAAGCTAAGTCCAAAGTTAGGAAATATATATATTTTTTAAAATTTCCTATAAGAATCCCAAAGTTTTTAGTCAAAGAGTATCATTTTGATTAGAAGGGCATCACCCCTTCTAATGCAAGTGGCAGAATCCCCCTATCTATATATTTTTTCATTAGTTTTATCAATTTATGAAAGCTCCACCAAGTGTAGTTTATAAAGAAGTTTATTTACAGTTTGTGTATAAAATATCAAGCTAGTTTTTTTTAGGTTAGGAACTAATCATAGTGAATGGACTTCAAATCATCCTTTAACTTGTACATCATTTACCATATACTTGTCTTAAGCATTCCAAGTAAGAAGTGTTTCTAGAAAAACCAGTCCTTACTCCGAACCATGAACAAAAGATATACCATGTTTAAAGCACCAAAACAGTATATCGGCCAAAATTTTGGGAACTTTACAAAAGATGTAACGGAATGCATTTCTGGTAGGATTCCTTTCCAAAGTGATGTCAAAGTAGTATATCCCCTTTCTAGTTCCAAAAAAAACCAGTCTCAAAATGCCGACAGCAATTACCCATAGTATCAAAAAAAGCACCAACTACTAGTGGGCAAGCTAAAACGTAACGTATAACAAGGTTCTCTCAAAAACAGCCTTATTGTACAGCATGGCATAATGCAAAACACACAATCTGTGTACAGAGGGTGGAATACCAAAACCCCTTTTTTCTATACCATCCAACTCCAACTACGGTTCAACCAGTCAAAAAAAAAAAACAACAGCCCATGTAATCAAGGCAACACCTGTTAGCCAGCCAGTCTGCAAATAGATTAGTAAGTATACCAAAACAACCTATCTGTACCAGTTATTAGAAAAAGGCCCTAGACAAACAAGCAGTGCAGCCATCAATAAGGTAGGGAACCAAAAAGTTTTCAAGAGCAATCAGTAGACAGTACACTGTTTCAAAAAAGAGGATCGCTAATAAGAACAGAAATCTCATGTTTTATGTACCTAAAAAACATTTAACAATAATAGTGCCCGCGACATTTACCATAGCCACCATGTCATGGCATGATAAGCCATATGTCCTTTTCATCAAAGAGTAACATAACCCAGTATTTAGAGCAAGAGCCTCATGCTTTTTCTCAAATGCGCCATTACGGACATTTAGTATAAGCCAGGTACCATCATCGTGACAGTAATCAATTTGGCAGAACTAGCAATAAGCTGTTGTGCGGAGGGTATAGCACCACACACCCCCTCTATTTGCAATAAAAAATACAGTTCTTGCACAGAGTAATAGTTAGTTAATCAGGGCACAAAAGAAAAACCCCAAATTGTACTGGTTATCAGGGCAAAAAACGGCATCTTTAAACCACCCATATGCAATGACCACCAGCCATAGGGTGGGGAGAAACCATAAGTAGTAATTTCAATGCAATATTTGATAATCAAACAACACTGAAAAAGCCCCATGCTAGTTTTTATAAAAATTGCAGGAGGTGATCACCAACAATATGAATAGAACATCGTCCTCTCAAAGTGTTAACCCATGCGGAAAGAGACCTAAGTATGCAATAAGTGAAGCAAGATATAGCAGGGACCGACCTGAGTAACTTGAGTAGAGATCTCATACTTTGCAACAAAAACACAGTAGCAAGTTTCAAGCAATCACGCAAATCACAACCAAAACTACGTGAGGGACAGAGATACACCCTCACCTTTAAATAGAGAAGGGAGGGAGGTTTCCCTAACTCCAAATCGCGCAGATATCCAGGCGTTTAGGGGGATCTCCAGCAGTGCAAATGAAGCCGCATGCGCGGTGCCATGAGGAGGTAGCCAGAGTATTCACGGCAAAGTTTCACCCAATGAAAAAATTACTCAAGTGTTGCGATGGGCGAGGCCTGGTAGTGTTACCCATAGGAGGTGGTAAACAAGACCTAGGAGGTAAGTGAGCTCGGGCACTCCCTCAAGTGAGGTGGAGTGTGTAGTCCTTTCTAGCCACAGCCTTACCAGGCTATTTTTTTACAAAGGGTTTTTTTTTAAAAAAAAATCATGGAGGAGGTATATTTTGAAGCTCTCTTTTCATAAGAGAAAAAATATCAAGAACCAGTAAGGCAGCCCAGGGTGTGTGTGTGTGTAAAAAAACACCAATCCCAACAGGTCCCGATCCAAGGGTAAGGTTTAAGTGAGGTCCCCCCCCCTTTTTTTTAAAAAAAACAAAGAGTACTAAAGTAGCATAGTGTGTGTGTGCATGTGCGTGTGCGTGTGCGCGTGTGTGTGTGTGTGTTTAAGTATGAAAAATCCTCTCATAATTGAACCATACTTAGACAATTGTATTAAATAATATATTAAATAACAATATTTTAAAACAAGATGTCATAAACCTCAATTATCATTTTATATAGACCAATACAAAATTCTGTATTTAATGGATAATACAATCATTTAGATCAAAAATTTGATCTTTGATCACTACAATATAATATCTTAGTGTTGTATCTTATGTGCCCATCCTTTGGGATGAGCTTCCACTACATCTACATGTAGAAGGATCCAATTGGTATATTAGCTGGTACATTGGACGATCTTTCGTTATTGCTGCAGTTTTCATTGTAATCCCAAGGAAAGAATCTCTTACCTGTCACCATCCAAGAAACACAAGCCTGTCAGAGCTGGCATTACTTGGGAAGACAGGTGTCAACGACTCCCTCCCCTTGTTATTGGTGTCAAAAATTACAACAAAAGCTAACACCATAACATAGATCAAATATTAAGTTTAAAGAGGGAGTCCTTAATTTATGATAATCTTTTCATCTTTTAATTCCATAAAAAATCGATAGCATCTCTTTTGTATTTTGAACTAATTTTCAAAAGTCCAGTCCACTGCCATCTCATCCGAGACCCTCACGTGAGGATTAAGGCACTGAAAAACATTGGAGTATGTTCAAAGTACTAACACTAAATTCAAAAGTTATACATTTATTCAATCAAGGAGAGAATGTTTTTAACCTATCAAGCTCAAAGGTTTACGACGTACATTTGTAACAAGCCTGATTAGCTCGGAGAGACAACACATCAGTATTCACCACTAAAAAACTAGAATTTACTGAGTAGCTTTCTCGGCAACATACCCAGATTAACAATCTAATCTCAATCTTTTGAAACTATAAATGAAGAAATGTAATATGCAATAGGCATGTACAAATGTATCCCATCAGAAAGTCTAATGTACATTATGTCTCGTAGGGAATCACCCCCAATTTCATATTTCCCCATACTATGTTCATTGTCATCATTCCCTATACTATGTTCTTTTTAAATTACATAGTGTATGTCTTTTTTACTTTTGTAGGAATTTCGTAGAAGCGGCCCAGAAGTCAAGTTCTCAGGACCTGGAGGGTTGAGTGTGCGTGTACGCGCGCGTTAAAAAGAGAGATCCAGTGCAGGTTGTAGGAGGGGATCGACAGAGTATTCTCAAATTAGTAGGCATATTTTTTAGACGCCATGTGTTGGGACTTAAAGCTTAGCCACTATATTTAGTTTTTGCTAACATTGTGCGTGTGTGTGTGTGTGTGTGTGTGTGTGTGTGTGTGTGTGTGTGTGTGTGTGTGTGTGTGTGTGTGTGTGTGTGTGTGTGTGTGTGTGTGTGTGAGAGAGAGAGAGAGAGAGAGAGAGAGAGAGAGAGAGAGGGATGATATGGCCATTTAAGGGTTCTCTAACCACTCAAAATGGGTGCTTTGAATTAGTGCACCTACCCTATGTGGGTATCCATAAAGAGGTACTAGGCCTGAACACGCATGGGATACGGCAAGCGGTAGCATTTCTTTGGGGGTGAAGAGGGAAGCACCAATACTCACCAACATGCATGCATGTATATTGAGAATACAAGAGGGAGACAAAGCCAGACAATGTGTATAAGACTAAATTTGATCATACCATATTATTTCTCATGCACAGTCAAAAAAATATCCAAGTGTGCCATGTGTATATACCTCCACTTCCAACTGGCAAGAATTGTTTATGTAAGGCCATCTGGTAGTGCGATTGTGTGAGTGGGCAGTATCAAAGCTACATCTATTTTTGGAAGAGGACCATGCCCAAGAATAAGTGTTCCCTGCTATTCTTGTAATTTTCCTCAGATAGGGATGTTTTTTCCAAGGTGGTATATGGGTTGGTGTTAATAAGATATCCGTACCCAAGAGATGTAGGCATGAACCCATGTCCAAGACTGACATCGGCCTAAAGCACCAAAAAGGGAAGTTGTCAACCAAGGGTTATCCAACGACTTGTCAGCTAGATAAGTGTGTGTGCGTGCGTGCGTGCATGCGTGCATGCGTGCGTGCGTGTGCGTGCGTGCGTGCGTGCGTGCGTGCGTGCGTGCGTGCGTGCGTGCGTGCGTGCGTGCGTGCGTGCGTGCGTGCGTGCGTGTGTGTGTGTGTGTGTGTGTGTGTGTGTGTGTGTGTGTGTGTGTGTGTGTGTGTGAGAGAGAGAGAGAGAGAGAGAGAGAGAGAGAGAGAGAGAGAGAGAGATAGAGAGAGAGAGAGAGAGAGAGAGGGTGCATCTAGAGAATAGTGAATTATGGGCAACCTGTCCATAGAGAAACCATGTAGCTCAAACCATGTTGCCATCTGTGCATACCATCTCGGTCTCTTGGATCTCCCTAGCTCTACTGCTTGATCCCTTATTATACCTTTACTAGTGAAGTTCCATGTATCCCTTCCCTCTGACTGGTCCCATTTGTCACCATTTATGCACCACTTGCCATGGATTTGGAAAAATTACAGCTTACATTGATGTGAGACCTGCCTTCTTGTGTGAAGGAGGTAGCAAGACAACCACTTCTATGGAATGCACATGTGACAGATGCAAAAGGCTATCATCTAGGTGATAGGAATGAAATTGATTGGGCTAGATGGAATAACGAGCCAGCAAGGAAAAAATGTGGTCACTATGATGCTTCCTTGGTTGGGTCATAGGTTATTGGAGCAATCTTTGGGATCCGCAGAGGAGTTGCTGCTCGTATAAGACCTGATGAGGCCATTCCACATGATTGTCATGCCTTCATTGAGAGATATAAACTCCTTTACCTTCTCATCAAGGATAGTGGATGTACTTTGATCCTCTATCAAGAGATGGGATTGTTTCTCAGTATGGGACTCTAGTCTTAAGCATCACTGAGACTAGACATCATGGACGTCACATGAGACTGGACATCCACCTAATCATCAGTTGACTACTAGACTCTATAGAGACACAGGTAGAGCGGCAGTGCTCTAGTGAGACACAACAGGTGCTGTCAGAATTTGTGCAGGCAGAGGTAGAGCAGGTGTGCTCCCTAGAGACATAGACAGAGCTGACAGATATGGTATTCTTTGATTTGCTCATGTTAGAGGCTGATGAGTTGGTACCAGGACACACATTTTTGTCTATGGGTGAGAGGACGTAGCTTCCCCAGTGTTGGTGTTGACACATCCATATGCGATGGGTAGTCCTAATGATGCAATGATTGTAGATAGCGCAGGGGAGGTGAGTATAGCCACGTTTGCATAGATTTTGTCAGTGTTTGGGCGTCTCATGTTTGACTTGTTAGTGTCGAGGCCTAATCTAACAGCTGTAGTGGAAGCATTTGTAGCAGGGGTTGTCAGTCTTGCGATGATTGACACTAGCATGATGCATAGTGGATTTTTGAAGATCATAAAGAGTAGTCTACAAGATTTACATACAGGCTCTAGTGTGGGTATGCACGCTCGCCTACCATGAGAGCCGATACGACTACATGTAGATCGATTGAGCGAGGCAGTGGGTGTAGGTTGAGAGAGTCTCTCACCCGTTTTCTTGTACATACTAGTAGTTTAGCTAGTAGGACCCACTTATCAACACATTCACCTTTAAGTGGGAGGTTTTTGGGGTACATGCATCTGTGCCTTGCCGGGTCGCCCAAGCTATGGGCGCCCGCCCACTAACACCTTATTCTCGTGTACAACTCATAGTAGAGTCTTGCTCCACCCACACACTTTGTACTCTCTCCTTCTCTCCTTCCCACACACACATCACACCGCGCACGCACGCATCCTTGCACTTGCACTCTTCACAGATGCAGACTCTACTAACCCAAATGGGGAATGTTGTTGTGGTAATTCTCCAAAATGAAGCAACTCTGGGGCTGATTTGATGCATCTTTGATCCTTGTCGCGATGAGGGATTACTGATGGCCACCTAGGGGTAGATCTAGGGCTGATTTGCACTTCTGATGTGAGAGGAATAAAGGGCTAAAGGCTAGCTATAAAAAAGAAAATTTGGCTTTAAAAATGCAACAAATCTGGGTGCATTAAGTAGGTCTAAAATGTAGCATATATGATGCATTAAGCAAAGCAAAAAATGGAGCAAAATTGCACTTGATGATGGATCAAATGATGGAAAACAATGGGAGAACTTGATGCAGTGAGGGAATGGCCAAGAAGAGGCTCAATGGGCTACCAAAGTTCTGGGCTGCAAATGGAGAGTTTTCATTAGCAAACAAGAGGCTTTTTTGGCAAGGAAAATGGCTAGAAATCCAAAATGCCGGGCTACAAGGCTAATCTGGCTTTGTGTTTGCAAAAAGGGCTAGAGATTTGCCGAGGGAAAAAAATGATAGATTGATTTTTTGATGCTCCTCAAAGTGATGAAAAAACTCTAGGATAGATGCTTCCTTTATATTGACTTTTTAGGTATAAAGACGGGAAAAGTGTGTTAAGTCAAGAAAATGTGCAAATGTGCACATTTACGAGTTTGCAAGTCATAACTCCCTGGTCTATGAACCATCCAAGTTTATAGGAAATAACCACTGTTATGTGAACCATTTGGCATAATGTACATGTAGATCTAGGCTAGAGGAACGTGTCAGTCCAATTTAACTCACTGTTCTGTGAAACATTTGACAAATGAATTGGACCAACACGTTCCTCTAGCCTAGATCTACATGTACATCATGTCAAATGTCCACTAAAGTGTAATAGTATTTGTCAAAATGCATGCACAATCCATTTATGCAAGAGGGTTCCAAAACTCAAAAACCTAATTTAATGGACTAATTTAGATATGAATGTCCTATAAGCAAGCTCACAAAATTTCCGATACTAATACTCCTAGGATTATAAATGCTCTTATATAGAGATATGTACAGAATTGGCTCTAAAAGTCGATGCAGCATGTCCATGTGGCACATAGAGCCATGTGCATGTGACATCTCTCAAACTAGACGATGAAAAATTGTTGAAACTCTCTAAAGATCAAGAAAAATGTGGGTCATTTTTGCAACAAACACGCTTCTTGGATCTTCTTACCAACTTGAAAGTTGACTTATAGCCCAAATAAATGGGAAACTTTGCTGATTTTCTAGTCTTTGGAGAATGATTTAAGACTTTCTTCAAACAATTTATCTTCTTTTCAAAAGATACATCTAACATTTGTACTTAGTTTTATCAAGATTTTGTTGGTGTCTTTTGTTCCCATGCTTGGGCTCACTTGCACAGCTAAATTCTTTGTCTCGTGAGCATGGTGGAGCTCACCTGTAAAAGAGACACATATCGTCTCTCGCTCAAAGCATGCCAGCAACAAATAGAGACTACACCATCTCGAACTTCACCATCACATCAGACTCTTGAGCGACACCCCTAGTATGTACCATAAAATGGATTTAAAGTCATAGGGATTAAGTTGGGATCAAAGCTATAAAAAAACCACCCTTTCAAATTGCACTACTATCAAAAACCTCACTGTCATATCACATGTAAACTTTTTATAGCTATTTGTATCAGCAGTGCATGGAATGCCTTCAAATTAATTATACATATGTAAATGTGAGGGCTGTAGAGTTTGATGTTCTTTGCTTCCTTGTGTTTGAATTGTGTTTGGAGTGTGCTTTTTATCGATTCCAATGTCACTTTATCTCCATTGGAGAGGTGAATTTATGGGTTCGAAAGTATTTTATTGGCTAAAATAGATATTTAGAGGCAACGAAAGTGTCTGTAGCTACCTTGATTCCATGGATTCACTGTCACCACATCCTAATAGGCAGAGAGAAAGAAGCATGCTAGCATGATAGGATATGTTTTAAGATTATATGATAATTTGCGGCAGTTCCTTGCTTGCCAAATATGGTGCAAGAAGTAGTACCTGATTACTTGAGTGCAGACTAGAAGAGCAGGTCTGAGCTTGAGGATTGGTGTATATTTCTGTTCTTAATACTATCCACTCACAATTGTGAGTTTTGCAACAAAAAAAAAAGATTATATGATAATTTTATTACTTCCATGGTTTGATTGTTTTCTCCTGGTTCTCTATAAAGAAAGCTTTGTATGTTGTTTTCCAATTTCTTTGGTTTGGACACTTTAGCAATAGACTCGACAGTCTTGCCCATTTGGTCATTCTTTGGCTCCAAACTGCTTCTTAACGCTACGGCTCTGCTAATAGGCTTAGTTGATTTTAATATTTTTTTGTAAACTTGAAGTTATGTTGCTTACAGCTAGGGAGCATGATATCATGATATGATATCTTTTAAGAGTTTGTGATAATTTAGCCTTCGCTTGAATTAATAATTAGGCCTAGTCGGCTAAATATACGCTAATTACCTTTTGCAACAAAAGTGAAAAGACATTTGTTCTAAGATCATATGGGATTTATTTTAAGGTTAGATTTCTAAGAAAATTACTTCTCTTTCATTTGATCATGATTTCTCTCGTCTTTGTTTTGTGTGTGTGAGTGCGTGCATGTGTGCATGTGCATGTCAGAAAGAGAGAGAGAGAGAGAGAGAGAGAGAGAGAGAGAGAGAGAGAGAGAGAAGTTGTTTGCTTTTTTTCCTTTCTATATCTATTTTCTTCTTAACAATAAAGGCATGTCATTTTGAGTTTTAAGTAACTTGTCTCTTTCCTTGTGAGAGAATCCAACCATTTGGCAGCTAAGCAAACTACACATGACAACTAAGTTTAGTGAGCTTCAGTAATGGTTAAAAAGCAGTGCATTTAAATTGGCCAACGCACAACTACCTTGGCAATAGGAAGAGAATGGTGTATAGGAGGGCCTCTTTATTTGGCAGTTTAAGGGAGTCAAAGCTGTAGTATTAAAAAAGTAATCAAAGGACAGCTTTAAAATTCAAACAATGCTAGTATATTTGAACTTAATTTTCCCCCAAAATAAAATTTAAAATCTAACGGGAAAAACCATACCATTAACATATCTACGGAAAGAGCTCAGCGTGTAGATTATAGATCCATAATCTCCGCTCAAATTGGAGATTGTATGTAGGAGTTATGGAAGGCCAAAAATCATAAAGTGGTCCACCTCCTTTTTGGGGGGGCAGGGGGGGGAGTGCATCCTTTGACCACTCTTACACCTCTCTTACACACCCACCATTCTTGCACACATGGCATGCACCTATTGTCAAAATGTTAATCACCTCTATAATCTCATGGAAAATAAAGAGGCCCTCCTATACCCCATCAATTCCTAATGGATAGTGCAGCAACATCAACTTCTTTATAGCTCTAAGAAAGGCATCGATGATTTTTTTATGCCTACATCATGCAAAGAAAATGCTCTAGCCCATGTTGGAATCATTGCTACTTTGAACTGAGTCAACCTCGAGTTAGTGAGCTTGTCTAACACAACCTTGCTGACAGCTTTGAACTGACTAATGCTTTACCTTGGGCTTTTAACGATGTAAACATATAAACATTCTTAATCTTGTTTGATCGACAATGACCTATGCTCCAACCTTGAAGGCATGTGGCTAGAAGTTCTAGACTATTTTAAACAAAATGCAAAGGGAAACCCAAAACAATTCACATATTCTTGCACCTTGAAGGCATGTGGAAGTTATGCAAGACCTTCACATGAGAGAATTCACAACAATAAGATCACTTACTCTTGCAAGATGGTCTGCTTGGCAATGCTTTGGTAGATATGTTTTCCAAATGTGGTGCCATTGGTATAGTACAAAAACATTCTAAAATTATGAGCCATTCTAACAAAATGCAAAGCAAAGGCCTTTCTCCAAATGTATTCAATCTACGCTTGCCCTTGAAGGCTTGCGGTCTTACAAAAGGCCTTAACATGGTGCCTACAATGCTTTGAATTGAGTGCATTGGTTGTAGATATGTCCAACATGGATGTGGCAAGGAAGCTCTAGGTTGTTTTAACCAAATGCCAAGGGAATTCCTTTATCCATATGCATTCACCTATGCTTGCACCTTGAAGGCATGTAATCTAACGCAAGTTGCTAACATGGATGAGAGAATTCACAATGAGAGTGCATTTGTTTGCATATATGAACAGCATGGTTGTGGCAAGAAAAAATGCAAAAGAAATTCCTCTCTACATGTGCAATGACATATGCTTGCCCCTTGATTCCTTGGATGTACCATGTGCAAAACTACCTTGCCAAATAGAGACACGCCTAATGTATTCAATGCAAGGCGTAGGGAATTGGCTCTTGACCGTCATCTTGTTTAAAGTCTTATTATGGACCATCACCTATGACACAACACAGGAGAGAGAAATTATTTGACCAAAACTAAAATTGACAGAGTGCAGAATAAATGGGTTAGAATAGAAAATATGTATTAGTATTGACGATTACAGAAGGAGCTTAGCTCGTATCATAACCTCCTGACCAACCCCATAACCTCCCGACCACTCCCAAGCTTTTTCCTTATCAATTGCATCTTAGTCTCACTCTCAATCCCAATCTCACACACGCTTGCAATCACAATCGCAATCCCACTCACAATCACCCTCAAGCCGCCTTCTCTGATGATAAAACCCATTTCCCTATAGGTTGCATGACATGCACGAATTTTTCCCAGAAAAGCTAGTCAAAAAGTAGCTCTTTTCATAGTCAACTCCAATCTTTTAGTAATGCAAAGTCAAAATCCCGGCCAAAACAAGGCATCTTGCACACGGCCACAAAATGGCACTAAATATATTTAGTACATACGAATTTGAAAAAAGATAAATTTCTTTTTAAGTCCACAATTTTTAGGCTTTCGATAGCTTGTAGCTCCAAATGTGCTCAAGTTTGTTTCATATCAATTCTTTTATCTCGTTGCAATCTTCGGCTATTATGTGATGCTAAAAAATCTGATCCTGCTCAAATTCTCCAAAAATCAACCTACAAGTTGGCAGTTTCTACAAAAATAATGTAAAACGCATGTTTCTTACTTTTTACTTAATCTGTAGGCTTTAACGAGCATCAAAAAACATGGAATCTGCAAATACTCATAGTACCAATATTTTTCCTTGTGTTAAGTGCTGGATTTCCTATGTACAAACCTTTCCTTGTGTTAAGCATTGGATTTCCTATGTACAAAACTTTCTTAAAATCTCATCTTAACACCTTCAAAAATGGCTCCCAAAGAGTGCCCCATGTCAAAATTTAAAATTGAAGAAAAACAATGAGAATGAGCTTCTAAACTTTGTACAAACTTTAAAGAACCAAAATTTCCTTCAAAAAAAAAGTTATTTCTAGAACTTTGAAAATAAATCTTATTACATGACCACAATGTGCTATGCTTTCTTATTACAAACAAATATAATAGGAATACAGAAGGATTTACATTGGAGAATATTAGTCCGCTATCCAACAACTCAGGAGTTTGCACTCTAGATAGGGCTGAAATCTTAATGTGAAAATTGATGATGTTGAAGGTGAAGAGTTGTTGCAAGTGAAAATTTTCAAAAGAGGAAGCCCCACTACTAACTAATGGTTTCAATTTACCAGGAAGGGCAGCTTATAATAGTTACTATCTATAATCAAATCAGCTACATTCTAAATGCTCTTAACTTGAACGTTGGGCTTGTGATGAAAGATGTCCCAATGTCCATGCAACATAGGTAATGCACACCTCGAAGACACATTGAAAGCGGGCTAGACGCAATCACCTATGAGACAACACATACTCTACCAATATTTACTTCAAATGGAGATTGTCGAGGAAGCGAGATCGTAAGGGAACGGTGAAGTGTATCAAGGGCCATTGCTAAAATTCCTACTCGAAAGAGACGAAGGTACGTCTCAAACTTCAAGCATACATTGATCCTATTTTTCCTAGTTTACACGTTCATATTTGATTTAATGGTTTGAACAATAATGTATAGAAGCTTTGGAGATAAGCTATGCATCTTTCTCAATTTAGCATTTGCTTACTGCTTATTTCCTTCTCCACAAGTACTTCCCAATCCGTCAAAGTCCGGGGTCGGGGGGCAGCGCCTCCCGACTGCACATCTAGTGCCGATTATTTTTCGGAATTTTTTCAAACATCCGTCAAATGGATGACACATCAGCACGCGAAACAAGGCTCCGCCACATCATCTGTGTACCCTGATCACGCCGCCTGTCACAACGGCTCAGCTCGACATGAAGCTTGCGTGATACGGGCTTAGCCAATTGGCCACCCTCCCCTAGACTTTGACACCTGAGAATGGTCTGTTAGTGACCATTCCCAAATTTAAAGGTGACCCCATGGCGACCGGCAGCAACTTTGATTTGATTTATATTTGATTTCATGGTTTGAACAATAATTTATAGAAGCTTTGGAGATAAGCTATGCACCTTTCTCAATTTAGCATTTGCTTACTGCTTATTTCCTTCTCCATCCTTGAAACGTTCAAATGTCTCATCCTTGTGCTGAAGAAAGCATACTCCACATGATATGACTAAAGTCATCAACCAACAACATGAAATATAAGGCATTGACAACAAGTAACAAAATTTGCATAGATTGTGGTGAACCAACTCCAAAACTGTCAATGCTCGCCGCTCTATATTGCTCTCCATAATTCCAAAAGCTTCATTCTTGAGAATTTTCAATGGAACGAACATCAATGTCATAGTAGATGAATATGAGAGAATAATCCCCAAATGGGAAAAAAACAAAATATTGATTGTTTGCTCAAGTCAATCAATGATAAATTTAGATATATCTGCCAAAAGTGACCTTCACAATTGTTGCAAGTTCTTTCAACCTTCATGGTATGTCGCTCTACTTGTATCCCTTTGTTATTGCCACTTGAGCCTTTTCCTTATCTTTTTGTTTCCGTTTGGCTTGGGGCATACCAAAGACTACAAGGTATTTTCCTTTTCCTTTGGAGCAAACTCTCCAAGCTCGTAAGAGTCAAAGACTACCGTCATGGTCACACATATGGCATAATTGATGCAAAATGTGTGTGTGTGTGTGTGTGTGTGTGTGTGTGTGTGTGTGAGAAATGTTAGGGACTATGGATAATTCCCGATTGGTCTGCAACACTAACAAATATCCAAGATAAAACTCTTCCATGTGGATTATTATTCAGCATTTTTTTTCACCCTTGTCCATCAAAATCATAAGCCTAAAATAATTTGAAGATGAAGATGTTCACCTGCAGATCAACCCACAACAACGAAGCAACAAGCGGATGAACAACATTAGCCACTATCAATACAGTCCTGTTTTTACTTGGATTGTGAACAGAGCAATAATGAAATGGCAACGCTCTTTCACCGTAGATATCCACTCCATTTGGTCTATAAGAACAGCTACCATCGATATACTCCTCTTTTCTGCACACCATTAGAACCGAACATCATGGAGAAAACAAACATATGACTGGAGAGCAAATCATGGCGCTGAGACAATGTCAAAGTGGCAACCAAAAATGACTTCGATGGTGTGGACAAAACAAAAACACCGACAACTCTATTCTAGCATGGTGAGGTCAACAACTCAAGAAAGATCTACCTCTGGAGTAGTCCCCCCTCTTTGAAACATCTTCCTCTATCATGACATCTCCATACAAGATATCCCCAAAAAATGGACAAGTCACTCCAGTTAGACCACCATAGACGACCAGTGAACCCAAAGAAATGAGGTCTGGAGGGCATAGGGTAGGCATTTGTCTTGATGCTAGGGTTCTTTATTCTATGAAAAATGTGTAAGTCTGGACAATCAACCTAAACTGTGGGCACTGTGATGAGTGTCAAAGGTCATGACTACCTTGTGATAGTAGACCGACACACCAATCATATGCATTTAGGAACAAAGCCTTTCCTTCAAAGAGTGGATTTATTGAGAATCTCTTGTCAAATATGGCTGAGGCAGCTACAAACTACTCAATCAAATAGGTATTGGAGTGCTAGCGGGCAATGCAAAATGTTGCCACATGCCTAATGACTGCATAAGTGATTTCAAAAGCAAATTTTAAAATCTAGTGAGTACCAACAAGATGCTTTAGCTTAACTCACAAAATTGTTGAATAAATGGAAACAAGAAATATGAGTGACTCAAAACATTGTGGAACTGCAAACCCCTTGTTGCTTTCTATGAGGCATTGCATCCTGCGTACGTCTCAACTTCAGCCCTACTACTTGTGAAGTTCTGTGCAGATCCATAAAATTTGTAGGTTACATTGTACTTAACCAAACTTACAATGTGAGGCAACTAGTGGAAAACATAACATCTCATGTTTTCGAGCATTAAAACAGCTTATTTCAACAGTACAAACTACTTGTGTCTCCCAAGTCATTACCGAATACAGAATGCAGAATGCAGAGCCACTACTACAAAACTGACTCCGTATTAATTGTGCTTTGAAATGGATGTATCAATAGACTACCCTGGAAAACCAACTGCCAACCTACCTCTTCTTACTAAACTAAACACAACATCATTAAAACCTCAGTTTTATACTCCCAGTGGCACAAATAAACCAAGGGAAAAATAAATGTGAGCAAGGTGCATGTGTGCAAGGATACCATGACATGCAGAAACATGCACATATTGACAAAGTGGAAAAGCCCACCAGTAATGGAAGGACACTCATGTTCATTGCATTGCCAACGTTGAGAGATGCACACATAAAATTCAAGCTTACCAGATGCAACTAAATCAGCACCTGTTTAAAAATTTCCTCTTGTTTGGCAGCTTCTCAAAATATCCCCAGTTCGCCGTAAGAAAGTTAGCAGATTAGAAGATGAAGAGAAGTTGATGAAATATGCTATTTCTCCAGCTTATTCGTTACTTCATATTCCTAAAACGCCAAGACAATAACTGCCAGCAACAAAACACGAGCACTAGCAAAGCATAACCACCAAAATCCTTCAGCCACCAACATATCTGGCTTCACCTGTTACACTCTTGCCAAATGCTTAGGCCAAAGAATAAGAGAGAACTATGTGTAAATTGTTGTAAATGCCTTCACAAGTGTCTCACTTCACTTTCATTCTAAATTTGATCAAAGATTCCCAATTACATCTGCTCGTAAAGGGTTTTGGCATCAGAAACTTTGAACTCAGACGGAACTTTCTCAACATTCAATTGCTTGATGATGCCATTTTCTACGTAAGCCGCCCACCTGTAAGAAAATATCATTTAAGCAGCTGTTGATCCAAAGCTTAAACATACACACATTACAGCCTGTCTACCCTCACAAGGTCTTATATACCTAGATGAATCAAGAATAATCCCAGATTCACCTTTAAACAAAAGTGCAAGGTATCCACTCATGCTAGTCACAAAAAAGCCATCAGCTCCATCATGCGTAATATTGACTAAATACTACAACATCTCCACAGACATTATTAGTGCCCACAAGTTTGCTGACAAGGGTTAAAACAAATTTTGAAGCATTCATGCACATTGTTAGTATGGAGCTGTGAGTCCTTTTCTGCATATGCATCCACTTGTATGCATGATAAACAGCCAGGCAGTTTGATACCCAGAGGTCCACTCACCTGTGTGAACGATGTCCCAAAAGGCCACTGGACAAGTCAAGGTCCAATTGTACATGCTTGTGAAACTTGCTATCAAAATCTCCATAGAAGTCCAGCTGCATTTTTGCATAAAAAAGTTTACAACCTAGAGCGGTAACCACAATCTTGTCGATGTAAAAGAGCCTTAAGATAAGGCAGTCACCTTGCCTTTACACTGAAGCTTCTCAGCCCACCCATTCATTACATAAGGGTCATTCACTGCAACACAAATGATAGAATCGACACCTTTGTCCTTCTTGAACTGGTCCGCATACTTGGCAAAACTGGGAACATGCTGTGCAGTGCATACACCCGTAAAAGCTCCCTAAACACACACAATAGCACTTCAGCAAAAGCCAACACTTCCAGCCTGGCAACACAAAAGAACGCATACCCTGCGACACTTACCGGCAGACCAAAGATCACCACTTTCTTCCCCTGTATGAATTAAGTTCAAAAAGTACCGAGTCAGTACCAAAACTTCATAACTAAGCATGCAACTCATTATCGATCATAATTTATACGCATGCAGACAATGACTGTCGATGACCACCATCCAAAGTTATCAAGCATGCAAGGCACATTTATATAGACCGCCTGTTTCCACCCTCATGATTACAACCACTCCTTTTAACTCGAGCAATAATAATGGAATCTTGTAAGCAAGTAGCATGAGCTGAAAATCCCAACAACTGAAACCAGCCATAAAAAGATGGAATTTCAGGACATACAGTATATTCAGTTATGTCTTCACATTTGCATGATCTGCAGTTCGAAAATAATAGCAGAAATGTAGCGAATGTAACAGACTTGGACACTCCAAGTCAAGAATCAATCACGACAGCACCAAATAACCACTTCAAACAATTCACAGATCACAATAGATTTGCACTGGCCCGGCGGAGTTCCGTGCCTAGAGATATTGGCCCCAAAGACTGGCGCCCCTTTCGGTATTTCTTTTTGTATTAATCAATCATCAAAGTACAAGAGAGCGGTTAGGGTTTCACTCTCAGACTATGCGTCCAGATGCTCTGAGAAGTGAGGCCCTCACCACTAATTTAAAGGTTACAAGGGATGCCCAAAAGCAGAGCCCCAAAAGCTTCAAATCAAAAACAATTGCTCTCTCTCTCTCACAGAGAGTCAAAACTTGAAAGCAAAAGCATTCTCTCTATCTTTCTCATTGCATAGAGAAAAAATCTGTTCAGGAACAAGGATCTCCTCGTTTTCTTCCAATTTGGGTTGCTCATCAGGCTCCCCATCATCAGGCACATCACCGTTAACAGGTTTCAAGAGACTCACATGCAATGCATTGTGAATCCTCCAAGTATCTGGCAGTTTCAATCGGAAGGAGACATCATTTATCTTGTCAGTGATCCGGAAAGGTCCGTAGTATCGTATACTAAGATTTGGAAAAAGCCTCTCCTTTCCCTTTTTCTTTCGTAGGCGTGCCTTCTCAAAACGTAAGAGCACCCAATCATCCTCCTTCAATTTCAAGTTGCGATGATGGCGATCCACTGCCTTTTTCTGTCGTTCTTGAGACTCTGCAAAGTCTCGCGAACCTTGGCAAAAGCCGTATCCAAATCTCGCAAATATTCATCCGCTTCAAATATCTAATCTTTCGTGCTCAGGAAGGATGGAACCTTCACAGCACTTTCAACAATCTCACATGGCGTCTTCCCCGTCGAAGAGTGTATCGTGTTAGTGTAGGCAAATTCCACCAAAGGTAAGTTCTTTTCCCATTGAGTCTTCTAATCCGAGAAACAAGACTTCAATAATTCTAAAATCACTGAATTGGCAATCTCAAATTGCCCGTCAGTCTGCAAGTGGAACGATGACGAGAACTGCAACTACGTGCCAATGTTCTCCCAAATTGCCTTCCAAAACAAACTCATAAATCTGGGGTCTCTGTCGGAGACAATCGTCTCAGACGTGCCATGTAATCGGAAAATCATCGTGATCATTCTGTGTTCTCGGGAGAAATCCATTTCAATACTTTTCCAGGGGCGGGTGGAAATGGGTAAAGGCTTTAACAATCCCTGTGCCTTATGCCTGTCAAAATTGACCATCTGGCATACTAAGCAACTGCGCACAAACTCTTCCACATCCTTTTTGAGTCTCGGCCCAAAGAAGTATCTCTCTACCCCCTTCATGGTGGTAGCAATGCCGTGGTGACTCGTAAAAGGTGGACAATGGCATTCAGTCATAACCTTTTCCCTCAACGGTTGTGTAACGCACAACATAGTCTTTTTCATCAAGTAGCCTTCCCGAAGGGAGTATCCAGCTATTGTCTCCCCATCCCATATCTGTGTGAAAATATCTGCAAAATCTGTATCTGTGGCATACTGATCGACCATATCCTCGAAGCTCCTATGGTGTATCGCGGAAAAAGCCAGAACCAACGGCTTCCGAGACAAAGCATCTGCCACCACATTCTTCTGTCCCTGCACATGGACAATCTAGAAGTGAAACTGTGACAAGATGTTCGCCCACCGCATCTGCTTTTCCGAAAGCTACTTCTGTGACAAGAAGTAGTGCAAACTCTGATGGTCTGTAAAGACAGTAAAATCTGCTCCGAGTAGGTAATGCCGCCACTGAGTAAGAGCATGGATCACTGCCAAAAGCTCTTTCTCATATATCTGTGTTGTCATCTCCGGCCTAGAGAACAATCGACTCTCGTAAGCAATGACATGGCCTTCTTGCATCAAGACCACACCCAGACTACGACCACAAGCATCACAATATACTTCAAATGACTTTTGCAAGTCCGACAAAGTCAAAACGGGTCCCGTAGTCAATTTCTCTTTCAATGTCTGAAAGGCAGTCACTTCTGTGGATCCCCACGAGAAAGGGACTCCTTTCTGTGTCAAGATATGCAAAGGGGAAGCAACCTCTGCAAACTTTCGTATGAACCGCCTGTAGTACGAACACAGTCCCAAGAAGCTTCCAACTTCATGGACATTCTTCCAATCGGGCCAATCACGTATAGTCTCTATCTTGGCCGAATCCACTTGCACTCCTGCTGCTGAGACAAAGTGTCCCAAAAAGTGTATCTCTGAAGCAGATGATCTCTGTGTTCTGCCTCATTCTTGGAGAAAACAATGATATCATCAAAGAAAGTGCTAACAAATAGCCTGTGCTCTCGAAAAATCTTGTCCATCATCCGGTTAAATGTCACAGGAGCATTGGTTAAACCAAAAGGCATCTCCAAAAAACTCAAATAACCCAAAAGTCGTCCGAAAAGCTGTCTTGTAGACGTCTTCCGGCGCGATTCGGATCTGATGATATCCACTCTTCAAGTCAATCCTGCTAAAGCACGAGGATCCATGTAACCTGTCGAGTATATCATCGATCCTAAGAATCGGAAATCTGTTCTTGATGGTGATTTTGTTGAGAGCTCTATAATCAATGCACATTCTCCAAGATCCGTCTTTCTTCAAATCCAACAACAGTGGAGAGCAGTACGGTGAAGTACCAGGCTAGACAAGACCCTTTTCCAAGAGGTCTTTCACTTGGTTCATAATCTTTTCAATCTGTACTCGGCTCACACGGTAAGGTGGCCAGTTTGGTGACGTGCTTCCAGGTATCAAGTCAATGGTTTGATCTTCAGGCCCTCTAAAAAGCAATCGGCATGAGTGTGGAGAAAAATCTTGGCGTTCTTTTGTTCAAGTCAAAACATATTCAACCTTTTTCCATCGTTCAGTTCTCTCCCAAAAGAATGAGTAAAGAAACTGAAGTTCATCAAGTACAATCTCTGAGCCCTTCATTTGTCAAAGTCGCTTTCTCGGCCCGGTAGTCAACCATGGCGTAGTTCTGGTGGTACCAAGGGATTCCGAGTAGAATGTCACTCACGTGCCCTAAACACCCCTGTCAATGCTCGGTGTAATGGCAACATCCCATCCGGGTGCCAGTAGAACTACCTCCGCCTGTGGCGTCAATCTGTCGGGCATCAGTCTGCCGTGCTCTGATACCACTGTAACAGACTTGGACACTCCAAGTCAAGAATCAATCACGACAGCACCAAATAACCACTTCAAACAATTCACAGATCACAATAGATTTGCACTTGCCCGGCGGAGTTCCGTGCCTAGAGATATTGGCTCCAAAGACTGGCGCCCCTTTCGGTATTTCTTTTTGTATTAATCAATCATCAAAGTACAAGAGAGCGGTTAGGGTTTCACTCTCAGACTCTGCGTCCAGATGCTCTGAGAAGTGAGGCCCTTACCACTAATTTAAAGGTTACAAGGGATGCCCAAAAGCAGAGCCCCAAAAGCTTCAATCAAAAACAATTGCTCTCTCTCTCTCTCACAGAGAGTCAAAACTTGAAAGCAAAAGTATTCTCTCTATCTTTCTCATTGCGTAGAGAAAAAGCAAAATTTGCGTCGCTCATTATTTTAAGAAAAGAAAAAAAAAATTAGCCTCCACGATTTCCGGAAATTAGGGTTTCTGGCAGAAATTAGGGTTTGCAGGAATTTTAGGGTTTCTAACAGAAATTAGGGCTTCTGCTGTCCGCCACGTCATCACTTTGTGACAACGAAAACCTGCAGTACCAGAGAAAGAACATCCCCTCAAACAAAGTGCTCCAAGAAATAGGTCCCAAGCTGAGTGTGAAAACTACTTCTGTAGCCATGGTTGCATCCATTTGAGTCCTTACCATACCATACGTACCTTATGTTTTCTATTCATCGGTGTGTCTCTCATATTACATTTTTAAAATTAGAGGTGTAGTGATACAACCATATGTTACACTTTTGAGTTCATTCTTATAGTTTGGAAGCATCGTTGTAGCCTCACTTAAATTATCTTTTCTATGTCTGTAATCGATATGAACTGTTATCTTTGATCAGCAAAGTGGAAATAAGAAACTTATGTAGAAAAAAATTGATGCATTGCCCACCTTATCTAAGGATGGCAAACAATATGTGTAGCATATCAGTATACCCCTTCTTTCCATCGGAACTGTCAGCCTTGTACTTCACCTCGAAGATCTATCCAGTCCCAATGACTTTCCACTTCGTAGGCCGAGAAACCAACATCCAAGTGCCATTCCGCTCTATCACCTCCGACTCCAACTGCATGGCACGCGTCTAGGAGTCATGCTCAAGGGCTTCTTCCACCGCTGAAAAGGTGTCATATCCTCCAAAGCAAGAGTAGGCGCTCTATTCTGGATATAGACTACTGGAGAGTAAGCATCTGCCAAAAAAACTTGAGAAAGGGAATCTCCACCATCGTCTAGTCCTTAAGCTCGACAACTCCATTCTAGTGTACGGAGTAGTCATCTGCCACGTGTAGCGGAAGTGTCTTAAGGATTTAGCTCGGATATAGTACTCCACACACAAACACAAGGGTAACTTTATCTAACTTGCAAGAACTGAATTGAATGAAAGAGAGAGAGAGACACACACACACACACACACAGCGACGACACGACATGTCGGGTCCCAACCACTCTCAAGGGCCTACTTGCTCTATTGCCAGAGCAAGTACTTACTTTACTACTTGCACAAAATGCTGATACAATGATGCTAAATGATGAGATGTTGAGATGTTAGTGGGTACTTGATGCGGATGCTTGGTACTACTAAGATACTAAAAGGTACTGCAGATACTGGGTGCTTGGTACTACAAGTTCTTGGTACTTGGTATTGCATTGTACTTTAGGTACTGAAGGTACTTGGGTGCTAAGGACACAGAGATCCTAATGATCCCTACGCTGAGCTAGGCAGGAGCCAAGCCAAAACACAAGGGGTGCTAGATGCTGAGGTACTGCGTCGATGACGACCACGACGATGACGACGACGACAAGGGGTCCTTGTACTACGGTGCTCCTAGGGCTAATGGGTATTGCTGGAGATCTTTGGAACCCCCTTGCATAAATGGTTTGTACACACGTTTTGACAGATGTTATTACACTACAATGGGCATCTAGCATGACATGCATGTAGATCTAGGTTAGAGGAATCCAACGAGCCATTCCTTGCACCCATAGGATTCCCGAGTAGGCACATGTGCGACAGTTTCACCCAGAAATTGATCCCCGACCAAACTTATTCATAAATCATTTTTATGATTTATTTGTTGGGTCTGGTGGAGGGTTTGCCCTACCTAAGCCTAAGGAAATTCATATGTTACAGGCTTGGACACTCCAAGCGAGAAATCAATAGCAACACACGAGTAGAAACTTCAAAATTACTGAACTTTACTAGAGAGAGAGAGAGAGAGAGAGAGAGAGAGAGAGAGAGAGAGAGAGAGTCAACACAACGGCACGGCAGAGTTCCACGCCCAAAAGCACTGTCCCCAAAGACTGGCGCTCCTTTCGGTATTTCTTTACTATTGCTCACAGTAAATACAACTCCCGAGGGTCATCCGCTCTCAGACTCTACGTCCAGATGCTCTGCAAAGTGAGAGGCCCAAGGACTCTTTTAACTTACAAGGGATGCCCAAAATCAAAGCCCAGAAAAGCTTCAGTTCTAAAGCACATTAACCCAAAAGCATCTGCTCTCAAAAGCTAGCACTAGGCTCTCCAAAAGTAGCCAACGTAATTTGCAGAAATCCGTACAACGTACCACGTGGCACCAGCAACGCAAAACACGAAAAATTCGTACTGTCCTGCCATGTCATTGTCCTTACGGACTGCTACATCAACATGTCAGTGCATTTTACGGAAATCCTCCACAGAGTTCAAGCTTTTGTCTTTTAGGGTTTTGAGCCATGCTCATTAAGTTCTTCAAGTTGGTCGGTTCAGTCTCTCGTCCACTTGGTCATTTCTCTTTCAATTGGTCATGCCATGCATCACTTTGTGACATTCCCCCCTCTTGAAAGAGTTGTAATCGCCATCGATTACGCCTGCAAAAACAGCCAAAGGACAGAAACTTTCTTCAATAGACACTGACTCTATGTACTCATGCACCAAACTCCACCAATCCAGCACTGATCACATCACATTTCTGTCAACGATCTGAGATACAAATCCTGATCATTATAACCATTTAGCAATCACATCCAAACCAAGCTTATCTATTCACGGATGTCTTGATCTACTAAATCCTGTTACTATCAGATTCATATCTTTTCATTTCACATTTCAATCAAGTAAACCATGCCCATGAATATCCCCACAAGACAGTACATCCACATAAGAGTGCAGTTCACATAATCACACACTTGGTTCACATTGATGACCTTGTTTTCAATCATTCAATCTAGCCATCTCATTCCCTTCAGAACTCTTGATGCACCTAGATAATTGTGCAAGGATCTCATCCTTCTGGAAATCTTGATACACTCACAATAGTATCCAATCATCTGATCCAAATGGACATCTTGATACACCAGAATCTCATTCAGTTCACATTCACTTGGGCATCACATCTAGATCTCATTGATCTCTAACAAATGTCTATATGCACTAAGTTCAAATCATATTCATTCTTCATTGACTTAGCAATTACATCTAGATCTTACTTATCTCTGACAGATGTCTAGATGCACTAAGTTCTAATCATTCATCAAACAAAATGCTACAGACATTTCATCTTTCTCTACATGTCTCTAACAATACACACATGAAAGAGTACATATTTTCAGTTCAATCAAGAAAATTTCCAATTCAATGTACACAATTCATAAAGTCATTCCGCAAAATATTGCTAGCCTGTTAGTAACCTAAGATCTCAAAGGAAAAAAAGTGACTTTCATTGGCTTTAATTGGGAAATTAGTGACTTTAATTGGCAATCTGTGACAAAGGAGTGGAGTGGCTCCCCTCTTGTGCAATCCCACCGCACCAGATTCAACCTGTTGATTTATCGGCAGTAACTTTTGGCATAGGCACTGCTAATAGCCCAAAAGCTTCAAGGTGCAGCTCTTTCAGAATAGAATTTGCGAGGTTCTCCTCCTCCATCCACTTTGCATAGAGGGCCAAAAGGTGCCCTTGACCAAATTATCCAGTGGACTTAGCTTACCTTTGTGTACTTGTGTGCCATTTGACCTCTTGATAGCCCTTATGCCCTCCCTATCCTTGGCACCTCAATCTAGATATGGTGAAATTCTCTAATCTACCAACTGATTCCCTTGTTCTTTCTTTCCTTGTGCCCTAGGACCTATGGGTAGCCTCGCTAGCCTCCCCTGTCCACTGGCACGTCAGTCTCAATCGTCGGAACCTTGAGACGTACTATCATCTGATCCATGTTCTTCTCCGAAATCCTCTAATGAACTTGCATCTAGTTCCCTTCGTTCATCGGAACCCTTGCGCTGCCATCTGATTCTCTTATTGCTTAGGAATCCTGTGATGAGTTGTCATCCGGTTCCCCTGATTCATTATCTTCACTGAAAGACTCTTGGCTTCGTGAGGTGGATACTATCGTGTCCGTAGAATAAGTCAATGGCCCGGTGTCACCAGCGTGTGACTACTATCTATCCTATTTGTTGATTTCTTTCTTATTATCTATTTACTTTCACTTTTTGGAAACACCCCTCGGGAAATCTAACTGCCCTGCATTGCATAGCTAGAGTGGAACTATCCAGAGGGAGTCTAGGCCTGAGGGCAAGAGAGCACTAAGGTTGGACAAGGACTATGGTTAGCCAAAGTGGGGTCATTGACTAGCCAAAGTGGAATCCTTTGCTAGAAAAACTACATTTCAGTTTTGGGTGTGGCTGCAGTGTACAAAGGGGGTCAGATGACCTAGAAAGATACAATGGCAGCATCTCCTAAAATTTAGGGAACTGCTATTTTGGGACCTGAAAATGTGTTTGCGTCATTACCTCCGGAATGACAAGGAGAACATTTTCTTACTCTGCCGTGAAGTCAACTGGGCAACCGGTTGGGAGATTTTTAGGCGGCAACCCCGAAACGGAAAAATGCTTGTAAATCCGCCAAGTGGCACATTCTGGTGCACTTTTCTCATGCAAGAGAAGGTGGCGCTGAATTTTAAGTTGGGAGAGGCTCATTTTCAGATTTTGTCACAGGTTAAGAGCTATGGAGTGCTTGCTTTCCCTCCTATGTACAGTGCGGTGCCAGGAGTGATGCCCTGCACGCTACGCACTGCCCTCTCTTTCCCCTATGGCAGTATGTTATGCCCCTCTAGTGGGCTTTTCAATTGACCAATGTACAATTGTGTGGGTTCATGCGCGATTGCCGAGGCAAGAGCCTCTTGCACAGGTACTGGATTAGCTAACGGCTAATCCCCCCGCAGGTAAAGGTGAATTCGGAGAGGTTTCACGCCAGAAATCTCGTCCGATTCAAAGGGCAAGTAGCCCTACAGGTGCGGGAGCTCGAGGACTTGCTACGGATGCGACCAGCACGTGAAACGGAGCCCAAAACAGTGAATTACAGCCTGCTGTGTATTTTTGCAGGTTTAGGGTTTTGCCCCTAAACGGTCCCTAATACCCCCAGGAGGTTTAGGGACGCGAGGGGACCGCTGTACAGGTGATCTGGCGCATTTTCAGGGCTGAAAACAGAGAATTCAACGTGCTGCAGATTCTCGCCAGGTTTTGCAAAGTGCCCGTATGCGTCGGGAAAGTCATTCAATGCGTCGGAATACTGACTGTGAAGGGTCCTAGTACAGTTATGCTGCCGAAATCGGACCGGAACAGTTGAAATTCAGCCAAGTTTGTGCAGGGCAGCTGTAGGGAACCACAGCATTTATTCCCTCTTTTAAACAATAAAGAAATACCGAGAGGGGTGCCTAAGTTAGGGGCCAATCTGGTGTAGGTCTTCTCATACAGGTGCATTCTAGCAGCCTGTATCCATTTCCCCCATGTTGTGTCTTGAAAGTACAGGTAGAATAGACGACTAATAATGGGTGAAAGCTAAATCAAGGTTTGAAGTAAAGTCTATCGCCCTTTTTGAAAGTTAACAGGCCGGTTACATGGTTCCATCGACGGGATTAAATCACTTTTTCCCATAGAAGTGAGCCTTGGTCAGTTTGGGCTTGAAGACACAGGGGATCATAGACCAGACACAGGGAATTGCAATTATGGCTGATAGACCAGATGATGTGACTGAAGAGGTTTCCTCTTCACAGGGTCAACAGACACATGAAGTGGGTGAGTCTTCAAGACCACCACAGACGGATGATGATATATTCAGGACCCAGTTGGCTACTGCTGTGGCTATGTTCACACAAGTAATGCAGAACCCGAGGTTTTTAGCCTTTCTGCAACCTCCTGTTCCGTCTCAGCAAGTTGGGTCACTGGATCATATTCAAAAGCCTGTTAAGGCTCGAGCATAGGTGATTCATACTGCACAATCAATGGAAACACCTATACACTTGACGGAGAACATGCAGTCTCCACAACCTGTGCCTAAGGTGCAAGAACAGGTGGCTGAGATGCCAGTCTTTCAAGCTGTACCAGTTCAACCAGCCACCTTTCAACAGCCTATAGCTGGTTCTAACGGGCAGGGAAGCAACCTACAGGCTATGCAACAAGTCTTCCCACCACCTTCAGTATACCCTGGCTATTTTGGAGGTGGATCGGTATTCCAGAGCATGGCTGGTCATGCACCTGGAAATCAGTTTTACACGCCAGGAACAGTGTTCGGGGGTGCTCAAACGATGATGCCTAACCCCATGTATGGTGTCACGGGCATGCTACCAGGGTTTCAAAGCACTCAGGGCCAATTTGGGATGCCACAGGCAAATTTTGGTATGGCTGGAATTACAAATCAGCAGCCAAATATGGCATTTCCAGGTCAACTTAATTGCGGTCAAGGAACACAAATGAACCCTAACAGTGTTTCCATGTTTCAATCACTTCCATAAGACAACTTAACGCTGCTAGAGAGGCCAACTCCGTACAAAGAAGGTGGCAAAGGTGTGACATTCACGACCTTTACAGGGTTTGATGACAGGAAGAAGGCTCTCTCATTCCTCCAGCAGTTTGACAAGGCCTATGCAGGGGGAAACTTTACAAAGGCTTCAAAGGTCCGCAAGGCAGCCACTTTCTTGACAGGGAATGCGGGACAATGGTGGACACAAGCTCCGTCCACATGGATTTACTTCAAGCAGATTTTTGCAGCAGCATGGTTATCTGATGACTTTGAAGCAGATGTCATGACAGAATGGCACCAGCCTAATGCTGCTACTTGCAAGAATCTTGATGATTACAATCGGAAGTTTTGGAAAGCTCTACTTCCAGTAACTTCGTATAGGTTTGTGCCATTGACAGAACAGATTGAAAAATACTATTGTGGCCTACCCAAAGGATTGAGAAAGTACTGCACGAAGACCAAAGTCAATACTTTGACGCAGCTCATTGAGGTAGCAAACACTGGTAATGGTTTGCTCAAGGGAGAAGATTGTGAATTCAATACTGGCGTCAAGGAAGGATCAGCCAAGAAAAATTCAACGAAGAAGTATATTCCCAAGGAGGCTCCGAAAGAGACTCAGAAGCCAGCCAACGCAGGGAAAGACAAAGCTACGGCTGAATCAGAAAAGGGACCAACGAAGAAAGATACAATGGCAGCATCTCCTAAAATTTAGGAAATTGCTATTTTGGGACCTGAAAATGTGTTTCCGTGATTACCTCCGGAATGACAAGGAGAACATTTTCTTACTCTGCCGTGAAGTCAACTAGGCAACCGGTTGGGAGATTTTTAGGCAGCAACCCCGAAACGGAAAAATGCTTGTAAATGCGCCAAGTGGCACATTCTGGTGCACTTTCCTCATGCAAGAGAAGGTGGCGCTGAATTTTAACCTGGGAGGGACTCATTTTTAGATTTTGTCACAGGTTAAGAGCTATGGAGTGCTTGCTTTGCCTCCTATGTACAGTGCGGTGCCAGGAGTGATGCCCTGCACGCTACGCACTGCCCTCTCTTTCCCCTATGGCAGTATGTTATGCCCCTCTAGTGGTCTTTTCAATTGACCAATGTACAGTTGTGTGGGTTCATGCGCGATTGCCGAGGCAAGAGCCTCTGCACAGGTACTGAATTAGCTAACGGCTAATCCCCCGTAGGTAAAGGTGAATTCGAAGAGGTTTCACGCCAGAAATCCCATCCGATTCAAAGGGCAAGTAGCCCTACAGGTGCGGGAGCTCGAGGACTTGTTACGGATGCGACCGGCACGCGAAACGGAGCCTGAAACAGTGAATTACAGCCTGCTGTGTATTTTTGCAGGTTTAGTGTTTTGCCCCTAAACGGTCCCTAATACCCCCAGGAGGTTCGGGGATGCGAGGGGACCGCTGTACAGGTGATCTAGCGCATTTTCGGGGCTGAAAACAGAGAATTCAGCGTGCTGCAGATTCTCGCCAGGTTTTGCATAGTGCCCGTATGCGTCGGGAAAGTCATTCAATGTGTGGGAATACTGACTGTGAAGGGTCCTAGTACAGTTATGCTGCCGAAATCGGGCCGGAACAGTTGAAATTCAGCCAAGTTTGTGCGGGGCAGCTTGTAGGGAACCACAGCATTTATTCCCTCTTTTAAACAATAAAGAAATACCGAAAGGGGCGCCTAAGTTAGGGGCCAATCTGGTGTCGGTCTTCTCATACAGGTGCATTCTAGCAGCCTGTATCCCTTTCCCCCGTGTTGTGTCTTGAAAGTACAGGTAGAATAGACGACTAATAATGGGTGAAAGCTAAATCAAGGTTTGAAGTAAAGTCTACCGCCCTTTTTGAAAGTTAACAGGCCGGTTACACCCGGCGTGCATCCAAATTGTTGGGCTTGAGGCTATGGGGGATGCAGTCGAAGGGTTGCCATGGCGTGGAGGATGGCGTGCAGCAGAAGCGAGAAAGAGAGAGGGAGTCGACACAGAAGCCACAAAAGAAAAATAACGCTTCTTGTTTTTTTATTCAATAGTCCTTGTACATATATAGAGAACTTAAGCCAACCATGCAAAAACTGCCATGCAAACTCCACAAAGACTGGAGTGCACATTTACCTAAAACTAGTGGTGTTCCCACGGGATTATATCATACAGGGCTTGAACCCAACAATCCCCCCCTCAAGCCTGAACTGGACAAGCAACTCATGATATCTCGAGTTTTTGGTGTACTCGTCAACCGTGAGTTTTAGGTTTTCTCACAACCAAGGATTTCTAGTGTATCCATAACCTGGTGCTAGATCAGTAACCCCCCCTTGAACAGATAGGGTGTAGGTCAAAAATTAGCTACCAAAAATAATGGAGTTTTTGGTTCACTGCCAAACCTTGGGTTTAAGGTGTACCCAGTAACCTCATGAGAAGTGCAACAAAATGGGCTGAGAACTAACAAAACATTGGAAGGTCTTACCACTTATCTTTGTGGCAGTGTCTATAACCCGTACAAAAGTTTGGCATAATGACAACTGACAAGCATGACAATAACTAACAATAAATAATGTAAAAGGAGGCTTTGATTGAAAGTTTATGATGGTTTTGACAATAGACAAAAGCTGACAAAACTATGACACTAAACTAGCAAAAATAGCTGGTGAAAAACTTGTACTGTAGTCTCGAAGTAGATTCCATGTGTTGCATCTGTTGATATGCCGAGTGCTTTGAAGAAAATCGTCATGGTCTGCATCACTTGCCGCATTGCTACCTGTATCCGAACCACTAAACTGGTATACTTGGCATACACGTTCAAGAGAGGTGCTGCATGTAAATTAAGATGCAAAATGCTCATTTGGGAGCCTTGATGAAACGTATCCTTATCATCGTTACCACTGCTACCATCATTGGCGCAATTTTGAAATGTTGTAGGAAAGTGCATACTGGCTTGCCTTGCCATATGATGGCCGTTCAAAATGCTCGATGCACAGAACTCCTTTTGCCGATAGCCACTCTCTTTTGACCGATATGCCCGGACTGCGGCTGCAGGGTATGAATCCCTCTGGTTTAAGGGGCTACTTGAAATTGGTCACTTTAATAAGGTATGAACACAAAATAAAAAGAAGCTTTCTGTGTAGCAACGCAGGCAGGAGATGGTGGGCACGACTGATACACTCGCAGCGGGCCAAGGAGGCAGAAGTTGAAGTTGCACCAGAGTCGAAAGATGGTCAGGAAGCAGAGGCGACCCCGATTGCAGCTACGTTTGGTCTGTTGCATGCAGTCGACAGTGCTGCGTTCGTTCTCTGTAAGGGACTGCTTCCACGCAGCGCTTCGAGCAATGCTCTGATACCATGTGTTGGGCTCGAGGCTATGGTGGATGCAGTCGAAGGGTTGCCATGGCGTGGATGGTGTGCAGCAGAAGCGAGAAAGAGAGAGGGAGTCGACACAGAAGCCAGAAAAGAAAAATAACGCTTGTTGTTTTTTATTCAATAGTCCTTGTACATATATAGAGAACTTAAGCCAACCGTGCAAAAACTGCCATGCAAACTCCACAAAGACTGGAGTGCACATTTACCTAAAACTAGTGGTGTTCCCACGGGATTAGATCATACAGGGCTTGAACCCAACACAAATCGTTACTTAGCATGTCCCATAAGTATCTAAATAGAGTCAGACTTCTGTTCTGGACAATACTCTCGACTCTCTTTTGGCAAACCACAGCAAAACCCCTCAATCTGTTCCCTCAAAGTAATCTTCCGAAACGAAGACACTGGCAAATAAGTATCCCAAAACCTCTAGCAATGGTCATCCAATGTATCTTTCTGAGTCATTCTCAAATAATGCCAAGCCGTGATGACATCTCTTTCATATTCGTTTGATATCCGAGTTCACGTGAAAATTTTCTTGAATTTAACCCACGTCACAGGTGCTTCTCTGCGTAACAACAGAGTACACCATGTCTATGAAGTTCCCTTCAATCCTTTCAAGTAAGATGCTGCCCTTCCATGAATCAACCTCCGAAGAAGGCGACGTCAAACTGCTATATAAACTCAAGGGCTCGATGGGTGTCCTAGTAGCCTGAAAACGTCTCAAACCTGACGGTCTGATCCCCTTCCTTGAACTCCTTGGTCTTCTTGCTCATCCGTTCACTGTCAAAAGAGGACGAGCTCTTCTCCTGTCAGAAATTGCTAACGTGTCAAATCACTGAAGAACGGAGCCAACCTTCAGATCCCGGCCAAGAAGCCTAAACCCTAAGGAGCAGCAATAGTAGAAGAAGAAGCAGAAGAAGTTCCCACTAGCTTATGGGACCCCGTCCGATGGGGCCCAAGTGACCAAAAGGCATTAAAATAATGCAAGACCACACGCACATACTCACCTGCGTAAAAGATGATGATGTGGTAGCTGCTGTATGGATTTTCGAATTCTACCTTGATATGCTGACGTGGCAGACCAGTACAGATTTCCGCAATATGCGTTAGCAGCGCCACATGGCAGTTGTACAGAATTCCGCAAAACGTGCTGCTTGCTTTTGGGCGCCAGCTTTTGAGCCAGTTGCTTTAAAGTTTCAAACTTTTCTTGTAAACTGCTTTGAAGAAGGTGCAGAGTTTGGAGTACCGGCGTTGTACCAAGTTCAAGAAATATAAAGAAATACCGAAAGGGGCGCCAAGGTTTGGGGGATTTCTTTCTTCGGGTGGAATTCCGCCACTCTCTCTCTCTCTCTCTCTCTCTCTCTCTCTCTCTCTCTCTCTCTCTCTCATTCAGTTCGGTTGTTATTGAAGTGCTAAAACTCTCTTCGGTCTATTCTTTTCTATCGACACGTGGTACCCGTGTCGTGACAGTGGTATCAGAGCTTCGAGCGTGTTCTTTTCTGAAAGCATATTGGTCCTACCAAAAGAGCAGACAAAGCAGACTGACGCTTCCAAAGTCTATTGGAATTTTATTTGAAGTATCATCGTGTCCCGACCTCGGACTTATTAGCGACTCCCACCCTTACTTCATCGCGCATCGGGCGCGCTCCCGTCTTCACCGCTCTATCCTACAGGGTATAAGCCATAAAGAACCCAAGACATGGTGTTCATGGATTCAGCAGAATATTTGCAGTTTCTTCTCGATGAGCTTTGCGGCATCCACAGCACAATCTTCCAATGCTGCAAAGTTTTCAACAATTTTTGAATTACGTGTTGCCCCCTCTGATGCCCCAGGTGGTACCTCCTCCTCTGGGACCAGAAAGTACGAGACCTTCCAACCGACAACATTCCCAGCCGTCTGTTTCGATCATGGGAGTCTTCGGGAATATGGTGTAGCCAGCTGACCCTCATCCAGTGCAACCGCCTTTGCCACCATCGTTGCCCCCACCTCCCCCACTACCACCGCCACCAAGCTACAATGGTTGGAGCCCATGTGGATACCGTTATTATCCATACCCAAGATACCCGCCTAACCAACCGAATGTCACGTGACACATCCAACCCTATGTGTCCGTTGACAAGCTACAGCATGACCAGGGTTCAGTTCAGTCAAGTCAGTCTAGAATAGGAAGTGTTTTGGCACTTTTGTGAGTCTGTTCGCATACCGTGCATGTCCACACTTAGATTAGATGCATATCCTTTGGTTGCACACAGCATGATCATCAGATTTCCATCAAAACCCATCAAGAGCATTTTTAAAGTGCATAGACCTATTTTCCCTATTTTTGACATTTTTCACTTATTATTTTTAAGTGACTTTTGTTGGAAACTAGATAGAGCAATTTTGCTAAGTTTGTATATATAGAAACATAGCACTAGCACTTTCTGGCAGAAGAGGCAGCAGGAATCACTATGTTCACAGGCAACTTCTCAGCGGGACCCCAAGATACCTCTAGAGTTTTTTGGATAAGAACTCAGATTTTCCAGCGTTTTTGCTTCTACATCAACCTGGCGACAGAACCACAGCAGATCAGCCTAGCGTTTTGCATTGCAAGACAACCGGCAGCAGCAGTAGACAAAAACCAGCCCTAGCGTTTTTGGATCAGCCTAGACCTCAGCGTTTTTGCAGTTCCGGCGCGACAAGGCAACAAGAAGACTAGCATTTTCAGTTTTCAGCAGTTAGCACCCGCAGTAGAAGTCCCGAACCTCGCAGATCCCACCTTCCCGCAGCAGATCCTCGCCGCACAATCACATTCCACGAAGATTGCAGTTTCAGCCCAGAAAACGCAAATTTCAGCATCTGCGTTTTAAGCGCGTCGTCGTCCTACTGTCGCCATCGACATCGTAACCGACATAGAGTCAGAATTCGGCAGATAAAGATTTTCAGATTTCAGCCATTAGCCTTTTCAGATTTCAGCCCGTCTCGTCGTTGTCCTCATCGTCGTCGACATCGTCGGCAAGTCCAAGCATTGTAGAGATTTGTGCAATCAATAGTAGACCGCTCTCGCCATAGAGAGTGGGGCCTTCGGAGGAGGGTTTGACAACATTCTGGTGTCCTATTCTTCTCTCTCTATCTCTCAGTCTCAGCACCTTCACTCACAGTGTCCATTTACTTTGTTTGTGTCCATTGCACTCTCATTAAAGAACGGACAGCTCTCCCTTCCCTAAGTAAAAGGAACCTTGAGCACAGTTCGGAGCACTCATCTTGAGCAAAGTTCAACATTCACTTCTGCTGCACCTTACATTGGTATCAGAGTTTTGGCAGTGTTCTGTATCACTCAAGGAAAGAACCACATAATTTTTTTGCTTGTTGTGGTCGCACAAATCCCAAGTCCTCTTGAGCATGTCGATTCCTAATCGTGTTTTTGAAGAGTGACAGGAAACCCAAGAAAGAAGGGCTTGTCCAGCCTCCCCTTGTTTTGCTTTTCACTCATAGAGAGCGGACCGTGCACTTAGCGGCAAACCAATCGACATGAGGTGGGAAAAAGCAACCTTGGTGTGAGCGCAAGGCCGCCAAGGGGTGCGCCCGCGGAAAAGAGCAGAACTCGGGTGACGAGAAGATCCTTCTCTAACACAAATTGCAAACGAAAGAAGAACCTCAAGAACCCCAAGACCCACAAGAACCCAAGTTCCTCGTGAACTTAAGACCCCAAGACCACAAGAACCCACGACTTCAGTGGATGGTCATCACTCGAAGCGGAATGGATACTTCGCTTGGAGGTGATGAGCATGAGAGAGGCCAAGAAGAATTTTCCCCACCAGGAGGTTTTTCCGACTCTACGCCTTCCCCATCTACGCCAAGGATTGCACCAGATCCTATGGAGGAGTTCGAGCAAATGTTTATGGACAACAAGTTAGAACGCGAAGCAAGGAAGTTAGAACGCGAAGCAAGAAAAGCAGAGATTGATCGTAAGTACGAAGAAAGAATGGCAGCCATAGAACGTGAACGCGACGAAAGAGAAGCAAAATTTGATCGCGAGAGCAAAGCAAGACAAGCAATGAACGACCGACACATGAAAGAGATGTTGCGACTCTTTTCTCAAGTTCAGGCACAGATACAACAGATTCGGGAAAAGGAGACTCTCTCAGTCTCGTCTTGTCCAAAGCAAGACGCACAGGATTTGCATGATAATGATAAGCATGATGATTTGACTCATAATGACAAGCATAATGATAAGCATGATGATTTGCATGATCAAGATGTGATTTCTCACAAGCATGATGATTTGCAAGAAGATGATGTGACTGTTCACAAGAAAGATGGTTTAGTTGATGCTTTTTTTAGCGAAGCTACCCTCGTTGCAGATTCGATCAAACCCAACGAACCGATCTTCGCTCTTGAGCCTAGGTCCAAAGAACCCTTACAGGAAGTACTATGTGTTTGAATGATTAGTCAACACGCATTGTTCGAGTGTTTCATTCGTGATGCTTTCCTGTATTTTAGTCAACGTCTTTATGTGATCCCTTTTCCTAGGCATGACATATTGTACGTTGAGCACGTTTCACTCATGAATGAGCACGGACATATGCGGATTTCTCATGAAAAGATGAAAAGTATGCATTCAAGGAAGTCACATTCAATATCTCTTCCTTGGCATGACACAGTATCCGAGAGAGCACAAGAACGATTGAGCACCAAGCATAGGCATTTCCATTGTGATTTGCCACAGTTGATTGATTTAGATCAGAAAGACAAGATTCGATCTCATTGTTTGCGTGTGTGTGGTGCACAGTTTGGCACTCCGTCTATTTGTTTATCTACATTGCATGCACAGTCTTTGCGGAAGACGATATTTTTTCCAGACACTTTACATGGAATGGGTATGTTCATGTTTTTGTGTTGGAAGTGGTTTCAGGAATTTTCAGCCTCGAAGATTCTTGAAGAAGATAGACGAAGTTGAAGCATTGAAGGAGCCACAGAGGACTTTGTGTCGCTTTCGTCGCGGCCAAGAGAAGCAAGCGTTGCAGACCTTTATGAAGTTCAAGTATCGCACGACCCATACCTCAGAGTGGGCCGGCGAAGAGTCCTTTCGAGGATTCCGGATGTTGTTGGCGATCTCCCTCAACGCCATATAATTCGGTACCAGTACCTCACTTTGAAAAGGAGGGGATGTCATGTGACACATCCAACCCTATGTGTCCGTGGACAAGCTACAGCATGACCAGGGTTCAGTTCAGTCAAGTCAGTCTAGAATAGGAAGTGTTCTAGCACTTTTGTGAGTCTGTTCGCAGACCGTGCATGTCCAGGCACTTAGATTAGATGCATATCCTCTCGTTGCACACAGCATGATCATCAGATTTCCATCAGAACCTATCAAGAGCATTTTTACAGTGCATAGACCTATTTTCCCTATTTTTGACATTTTTCACTTATTATTTTTAAGTAACTTTTGTTGGGAACTAGGTAGGGCAATTTTGCTGAGTTTGTATATATAGAAACCTAGCGCTAGCACTTTCTGGCAGAAGAGGCAACAGGAACCACTGTGTTCACAAGCAACTTCTCAGTAGGACCCCAAGATACCTAGCGTTTTTGCTCCACATCAGATGGGCTAGCGTTTTTTGGATAAGAACTCAGCCCACGTTTTTGCTTATCAGCCTGGCTACAGAACCACAGTTAATCAGCCTATCGTTTTGCATTGCAAGACAACCGGCAGTAGCAGAAGACGGAAACCACCCCTAGCGTTTTTTGATCAGCCTAGACCTCAACGTTTTTGCAGTTCCGGCGCGACAAGGCAGCAAGAAGACCAGCGTTTTCAGTTTTCAGCAGTTAGCACCAGCAGTAGAAGTCCTGAACCTCGCAGATCTCACCTTCCCGCAGCAGATCCTCACCGCATAGTCACATCCCGCGAAGTTTGCAGTTTCAGCCCGGAAAACGCAGATTTCAGGATCTGTGTTTTCAGCGCGTCGTCGTCCTACCGTCGCATCGACATCGTCACCGACATAGAGTCAGAATTCAGCAGATAAAGATTTGCAGATTTCAACCATTAGCCTTTTCAGATTTCAGCCCGTCTCATCGTCGTCGACATCATCGGCAAGTCCATTGCATTGTAGAGAATTGTGCAATCAATAGTAGACCGCTCTCGCCATAGAGAGTGGGGCCTTCGGAGGAGGGTTTGACAACATTCTGGTGTTGTATTCTTCTCTCTCTATCTCTCGGTCTCAGTACCTTCATTCTCCAAGTCCATTGCATTGTAGAGAATTGTGCAATCAATAGTAGACAGCTCTCGCCATAGAGAGTGGGGCCTTCGGAGGAGGGTTTGACAACATTCTGGTGTTGTATTCTTCTCTCTCTATCTCTCGGTCTCAGTACCTTCATTCTCAGTGTTTATCCACTTTGTTTGTGATCATTTGCACTCTCTCACTAAAGGAACGGAAGGCTCTCCCTTCCGTAAGTAAAAGGAACCCTTGAGCACAGTTCGGAGCACTCATCTTGAGCAAAGTTCAACATTCACTTCCGCTACACCTTACATTGGTATCAGAGCTTTGGCGGTGTTCTGTATCACTCAAGGAAAGAACCACAAGAATTTTTTGGGCTTGTGGTCGCACGTAACCCAAGTCCACTTGGACGTGTCGATTCCTAATCGTGTTTTTGAAGAGTGACAGGAAACCCATGAAAGAAGGGCTTCTTCAGCCTCCCCTTGTTTCTATTGTCACTCATTGAGAGCGGACCGTGCACTTAGCAGCCAACCAATCGACGTGAGGTGGGAAAAAGCAACCTTGGTGTGAGCGCAAGGCGCCAAGGGGTGCGCCCGCGGAAAAGAGCAGAACTCGGGTGAAGAGAAGATCCTTCTCTAACACAGATTGCAAGCGAAAGAAGAACCTCAAGAACCCCAAGACCCACAAGAACCCAAGTTCCTCGTGAACTTAAGATCCCAAGACCACAAGAACCCACGACTTCAGTGGATGGTCATCACTCGAGAGTCGAAGCGGAATGGATACTTCGCTTGGAGGTGATGAGCATGAGAGAGGCCAAGAAGAATTTTCCCCACCAAGAGGTTTTTCCGACCCTCCCCCTTCCCCATCTATGCCAAGGATTGCACCAGATCCTATGGAGGAGTTCGAGCAAATGTTTATGGACAACAAGTTAGAATGCGAAGCAAGGAAGTTAGAACGCGAAGCAAGAAAAGCAGAGATTGATCGTAAGTACGAAGAAAGAATGGCAGCCATAGCACGTGAACGCGACGAAAGAGAAGCAAAATTTGATCGCGAGAGCAAAGCAAGACAAGCAATGAACGACCGACACATGAAAGAGATGTTGCGACTCTTTTCTCAAGTTCAAGCACAGATGCAACAGATTCGGGAAAAGGAGACTCTCTCGGTCTCGTCTTCTCCAGAGCAAGACGCACAGGATTTGCATGATAATGATGAGCATGATGACTTGACTGATAATGACAAGCATAATGATAAGCATGATGATTTGCATGATCAAGATGTGATTTCTCACAAGCATGATGATTTGCAGGAAGATGATGTGATTGTTCACAAGGATGATGGTTTAGTTGATGCTTTTTTTAGTGAAGCTACCCTTGTTGTAGATTTGATCAAACCCGACGAACCGACGTTGAGCACGTTTCACTCATGAATGAGCACGGATATATGCGGATTTCTCATGAAAAGATGAAAAGTATGCATTCAAGGAAGTCACATTCGATATCTCTTTCTTGGCATGACACAGTATCCGAGAGAGCACAAGAACGATTGAGCACCAAGCATAGGCATTTCCATTGTGATTTGCCACAATTGATTGATTTAGATCAGAAAGACAAGATTCAATCTCATTGTTTGTCTATGTGTAGTGAATGGTTTGGCACTCCGGCTATTTGTTTATCTACATTGCATGCACAGTCTTTGAGGAAGACAATATTTTTTCCACTCACTTTACATGGAATGGGTATGTTCATGTTTTTGTATTGGAAGTGGTTTCAAGAATTTTCAGCCTCGGAGATTCTTAAAGAAGCTAGACGCATGACTCTAAACGAAGTTGAAGCATTGAAGGAGCCACAGAGGACTTTGTGTCGCTTTCGGCGTGGCCCAGAGAAGCAAGCGTTGCAGACCTTTATGAAGTTTAAGTATCGCATGAGCCACACCTGAGAGTGGGCCGGCGAAGAGTCCGTTCGAGGATTCCGGATGTTGTTGGCGATCTCCCTCAACGCCATATAGTTCGGTACCAATACCTCACTTTGAAAAGGAGGGGATGTCATGTGACACATCCAACCCTATGTGTCCGTGGACAAGCTACAGCATGACCAAGGTTTAGTTTAGTCAAGTCAGTCTAGAATAGGAAGTGTTCTGGTACTTTTGTGAGTCTGTTCGCAGACCGTGCATGTCCACACATTTAGATTAGATGCATATCCTCAGGTTGCACACAGCATGATCATCAGATTTCCATCAAAACCCATCAAGAGCATTTTTACAGTGCATAGACCTATTTTCCCTATTTTTGACATTTTTCACTTATTATTTTTAAGTGACTTTTGTTGGGAACTAGGTAGGGCAATTTTGTTGAGTTTGTATGTATAGAAACCTAGCGCTAGCACTTTCTGGAAGAAGAGGCAGCAGGAACCAGTGTGTTCACAAGCAACTTCTCAGCAGGTGTTGGGTTAAAGGCCTAAATAACCCCTTTTTGTACATTTTTATACTTTGTTCAGGTTCAATATGAACCTGGACACATTTTTTAAAGGTCACTTATAATAAAAGTGGGAAAACCCAAAACTCATTTTATTGAGTTTTCCCCAAAAACGTGAGCTCTCTCTCTCTCCCTCATCGTTCTGCTAGCGCTTCCTCTCTTGCTCGCTTTCGCCACCCCTCTCTGCATACACATTGCACTTCCTCGTGTGCTCTTTCACTTGCACACACCATCGCGCGCTCAACAACTGGTATCAGAGCCAGATTAGGGTTTCAGAAGCTTTGCGCAGGTGGCTTGACAGCAGGCGAAAGGCTTCTCTCCGTCAAATTTCCGCTTTCATCGTGAAGCCCCTTGCTTCCGGTGTCACCTAGGGTGATTAGGGTTTCCAAAACAGCCTAAAACAGGCTGAAATTAGGTCAAAACAGGTAAAAACCAGAAAATTACAGGTCAAAACAGCAAAACGCAGGTGTTCGAAATCGATTCCCGTGAATGTCCCTTGCTTTTCCTACTCAAAACAATTCCATTTGATGCAAATTGATGCGCCAAAACAGTAAATTTGCAGAAAATTCAGAATTGGACTGTTTTTATGTACACAAATTTAGGTTTATGTACGCCTTTTGTGGGTTTATGCAAGTACGCATTGGGGATACTTGTTATTTGCTGAAATTTTCAGCACATTCTATGCAACGTGCGCTACATTGTGATCACTGGAAATTTTCAGATTTTGTGTAGACACTTTCTGCTACATTTTTATCCGTGCAAATGGCCTCTACTTCCTCGTCATCTGATGCCAAGAGCTTGATGGAAATCAAGCGATTTGACGGTACAGGTTTCGACCTATGGCAAGACAGGATGCAGGGGATTTTGTTCCTCAAGGATTGTGAGGACGCCCTTTTGGCTGTAAAGCCTGTGGATATATCGGATGAGGATTGGGCCAAGCTCAACAAGAGAGCAAAGGCCTATATCAAAATGGTTGTGACCGATGACATTCTGGTGGACATAAAGGGCTTGGACAGTGCACATGCAATTTGGCATAAGTTGAAGGCCACTTATGAGAATGCCACCCCTGTGAATCAAGTGCATTTGATGCGCAAACTGGTGAACATGATGCTTGATGAAGCCAAGTCGGCTTCTGAGCACTTAAGTGCTTTCACCAGTGTTATGAGTCAGCTACAGGATACTGGGCTTCAACCTTTTGATGACAAGTTGAAAGCCATATTTTTGTTGATGACTTTGCCAGACTCTTGGGAAACGCTTGTGGTTTCTTTGAGTAATAGCCCCAACCTCACATATGATGGAGTGCGAGGCTCCATCTTAAATGAGGAAATCAGACGCAAGTCTAGTGGTGGGGAAGGTGGCAGTTCTGCTTACAATGCAAGAGGCAGAAGTCAGAAGCAAAATACAGGTACCAAGACTCAAAACAGGAGCAAAAGCAAATCTAGCGATAAGGATGTGACTTGTTATCAGTGTGGCAGAAAAGGCCATAAGAAGCCAGATTGCATGTATTTCAAGAAGGAATCACAAGAGAAGAAGAAGACACAGGATAAGAAAGGGGAAAAATCAGCAGGTACCTCCTCCAAGGATTCGGAGACTGTCAATGTATCCTCTAGTGTGGTTATCACAGAGTTATCCGACAGTGAGGAGATCTTGGTTGTAGCTTCATGCCCCTCAGATTTTGTTGTAGCAAATGCAGAAGACATGCTTATCTCACGTAGAGATGTCATTGATGCATTGCTAAGTGCAAATGATGGCCTTACACAGTCTTGGATAGTAGACTCGAGTGCCTCATTTCATGTGACTCCATCTGTGGAGTGTTTTGCTTCTTATCATGCAGGCAAGTATGGCAAGGTTTACCTTGGGGATAACCATGCTTGTGACATTGAAGGAATGGGCACTATGCGCTTGGCATTAAACAATGGCCAAGAGTTTATGCTTAAAGATGTAAGGTGTGTACCAGGCATCAAGAAGAGTCTATTGTCTGTTGGCCAGATGGATGCACAGGGTTATACAACCATTTTTGCTGGGGGTTCATGGAAGTTGCTTAAGGGATCAATGCTCATTGTCAAGGGATGCAAGAGTGGTACATTGTACTATTTACATGGCAAAGCTTTGCCTGGCAAGTTTCTTGCAGTGGCCGAAGTTGCTTCTCATTTGGAGTTGTGGCACAAAAGACTTGGCCATATATGCCAGAAGGGACTTGATGTGCTCTCCTCTTTGAAGAGGGTTGATGTAAAGGACACCAAGTTAGATTTTTGTAATGACTGTTTGTATGGTAAACAAAAGAAGTCTTCTTATTATTCCGGTGTCTCACGCAAAGTTAATGCTCTTGATTTAATTCACTCCGATGTATGTTCATGTCTGTTAAGTCTTTTGGTGGTGCATTATACTTTGTTACATTCATTGATGATTGCACTAGGAAAGGCTGGGCATATTTGTTAAAGAATAAGAGTGAGACATTTAATGCATTTAAGAGGTTTCATGCTTTTGTGAGCACGCAAAAGGGTAGTAAGCTTAAATGTTTGAGATCTGACAATGGGGAGGAGTACACGTCTGCTGAATTTCAGCGTTATTGCGAAGAATATGGGATTAAAACGGAGTTGACAGCCCCTTATAATCCATCTTCTAATGGTGTGGCTGAGAGGTATAACCGTACTTTATGTGAGAGAGTGCGTTGCATGTTGTCAACGGCTAATCTCCCACATGGGTTTTGGGGAGAGGCTTTGAAAACTGTAGTTCATGTATGCAATCGCTCTCCTAACAGTACGCTGAAAATTGACATTCCAAAGGAGGTTTGGTCTGGCAAACCTGCCTCTTATGATCATTTGAGAGTGTTTGGCTGCGAGGCTTTTGTCCATGTTCATAATGACTTGAGGACAAAGCTAGATGCCAAGTCCATCCAAGGACTCTTCCTAGGTTATGGTTTGAGACAATCACCACGGCAGTGGTATAAGAAGTTTGACACTTTTATGCTGTCTCAAGGCTTTAAACGCAGCCATGCAGATCATTGTTTGTATACGAAGAGGGATGAAGATGGTAGTCCCATCATACTTGTTCTCTATGTTGATGACATGCTGCTTGCCGAGAAACATAAGACTAGTCTTGATGCTCTGAAACGTAAGCTAAATTCAACATTTGCTATGAAGGATTTGGGTGATGCAAAGCATATTTTGGGCATGCGTATTAAAAGAGATAGAAAGCTGAAATTGTTGTTTTTACCTCAAGAAAGGTACATTGCAAAAGTACTTGATAGGTTTAATATGGCTGATGCTAAGCCTCTTGGAGTACCTTTATCTCCATACACTAAGCTTAGCAAAGCAGATTGCCCAAAGGATGAGGTAACATTGAAAGCAATGAAGGGAATCCCTTATGCATCAGCTTGTGGTTCTCTTATGTATGCTATGATTGCCACTCGTCCCGACATTGCTTATGCAGTGGGAGTTGTTAGTCGATACATGTCGAATCCTGGCAAAGCACATTGGGAAGCTGTCAAATGCATTCTGAGATATTTGAAAGGTACACAATCAAAGTGTATCTGTTATGGCAAAAGTAACTTAAAGTTGCAGGGATATTGTGATGCAGACATGGCAGGTGACATGGATACCAGGAAATCTACCACTGGATATGTATTTGCCATTGCTGGTGGTGCAGTCTCTTGGTGTTCTAGGTTACAGAAAATTGTGGCATTGAGTACTACTGAGGCTGAATATATTTCAACCACAGAGGCTTCAAAAGAGGCCATTTGGTTGGGCAAACTTGCAAAAGAACTTGGCATGCTTGCTCATACACCCGTGTTGGGTTGTGATAGCCAGAGTGCTGTCTATTTAGCCAAAAATGCCATGTTTCATGCACGTACCAAACACATAGATACGCGGTACCACTTCATACGATAGGTATTGGAGGATGGTCTAGTCACCTTGACTAAGATTCACTCACAGGATAACCCTGCAGATGTTCTCACCAAGAGTCTTGCAAAGGCTCAACATGAGCATTGCATACAACTGGTGGGAGTTGGTTAACTTAAAGGCGTCATTTATGCCTTTAAGTGGGAGGTTGTTGGGTTAAAGGCCTAAATAACCCCTTTTTGTACATTTTTATAATAAAAGTGGGAAAACCCAAAACTCATTTTATTGAGTTTTCCCCAAAAACGTGAGCTCTCTCTCTCTCCATCATCGTTCTGCTAGCGCTTCCTCTCCTGCTGGCTTTCGCCACCCCTCTCTGCACACACACTGCACTTCCTCGCGTGCTCTTTCACTTGCACACACCGCCGCGCGCTCAACAGCAAGATCCCAAGATACCTAGCGTTTTTGCTCCACAACAGATGAGCTAGCGTTTTTTGAATAAGAACTCAGATCAACCAACGTTTTTGCTTCTGCATCAGCCTGGTGACAGAACCACAGCAGATCAGCCTAGCGTTTTGTATTGCAAGACAACTAGCAGCAGCAGAAGACAGAAACCAGCCCTAGCGTTTTTGCAGTTCCGGCGCGACAAGGCAACAAGAAGACCAGCGTTTTCAGTTTTCAGCAGTTAGCACCCGCAGTAGAAGTCCCGAACCTCGCAGATCTCACCTTCCCGCACCAAATCCTCGCCACACAGTCACATCCCGCAAAGTTTGCAGTTTCAGCCCGGAAAAGGCAGATGCTGAACACAGATTTGAGCATCTGCGTTTTCAGCGCGTCGTTGTCGTACCGTCGTCATCGACATAGAGTCAGACTTCAACAGATAAAGATTTGTAGATTTCAGCCATTAGCCTTTTCAGATTTCAGCCCGTCTCGTTGTCGTCCTCATCGTCGTCAACATCGTCGGCAAGTCCAAGCATTGTAGAGATTTGTGCAATCAATAGTAGAGCGCTCTCACCATAGAGAGTGGGGCTTTCGGAGGAGGGTTTGACAACATTCTGGTGTCGTATTCTTCTCTCTCTATCTCTCAGTCTCAGCACCTTCACTCACAGTGTCCATTCACTTTGTTTGTGTCCATTGCACTCTCTCATTAAAGAACGGAAGGCTCTCCCTTCCCTAAGTAAAAGGAACCTTGAGCACAGTTCAGAGCACTCGTCTTGCGCAAAGTTCAACATTCACTTCCACTGCACCTTACACCGAAAGATTTCAAGGACAACAGTCAAATTTTCACTTTTTCCGGGATGAAAGATTGGAAGAAAGCATCGCAGTTCCTACATCAATTCGACAACACCTATGATTTGGGGAACTATACAGAAGAAGATCGGAAGAAAGCATCGCAGTTCCTACATCAATTCGACAACACCTATGCTTTGGGGAACTATATAGAAGAATCCAAGATTTCTCGAGCAGCAAGATTTCTTAAAGATAATGCTATGCAATGGTGGAGTTCAATCGCAACACAACCCCATGCTCCAAGGACTTGGAAATCTTTCAAGACAGTATTTGCACACAATTATATAACTTCTCTATTTGAAGTCCGGATCTTGTCAAAATGGGGCAATTTCAAAATGCTTGCCACACCATGGACGACTATAACCAAAGGTTTTTCGACGTATATGTTATGTCCCGCTTACAGGAGAGGGGATCCAGCCTAGATGTCGTCGGGATGGGCGTCCAGTGTTCGGGCGGACGTAGTGCGAACTCTAGCAATGTGGCCGGTCATTATTATAAAAGGGAGGCCAAGGCCTCACTTGCAGTTATCGACCCACTGGCAGAGTGCCAATGGTTAGCCCATGAGGCTAGGAGTGCGTGAGGTCACCTAGAGGAGGTGAGGCCGGGTAGTATGGGACGCTCGGTCTTACACGTGCACGCCTACGTCCTCGGACGCTAGCCCCCAGCACGGGGGAGCTGCCGGATGGTGGCTATGGTCGTGTGGTTCGTCCGACGCGTGTAGGCGGTCCGTGTAGCCGAGAGATCCACTCCTTGCTTTTCGTTTCATGGTATTAGAGCCGGGCTTGGCTATGGAATGGACCGCGTGCACATCTACAGGCTGGTTAGAGTCGGATAATTACTATTTCATGCATTTTTTTATGAAATACCTGTTTAATTGATTATTTTCTTCTCATGAGTATGTGTACAGGTGAAATTTAATGCTTATTTTACTCGTTTTTTATTAAAGTCGGTGTTTTAAACTTGTGGGAGTGTTTAAAATCAGCAATTTTATTAATTCCTTGTGTTTTACTGCAATAGAATACAAAATTTGCAGACTTTCGTGTGATTTTCGATGAAAATCCACTGGTTACTTTTCAACTTGCAGATTTGTAATTGAAATTCAACATACTCTGACTCTGTGTTTCTATGTATGTGGTTGCAATAGGAGAGAGACACGCACGGGCGCGCGCGCACACACACGCACACGCGCACACAGCTACCTCTCTCCGCCTGGCTCTCGAAGGAAGCTTGCGCTAATGTTCAGCGGGGAGTTTTTCTGATACCCATCAAACCTCTCTTGAGTTAACCCTCCAGGGTGGAAAGTTACGAGTGTCATTTTCTTACATCAAGGAAGAGTAAAAATCTGAATTATGAGGTTCAAAGTTAATCAAAAGCACACTTCGTTCAGCACCACTATCCCCGTCACTCCACAAAAAATCCAACCCTATAACCCAAGCATGCAAGGAATCATGCAATTTTTAGTACCAAAAGCTCAATTGCATACCAACCCTAAACAGGTGTAAGGTGCAACGGAAGTGAATGTTGAACTTTGCTCAAGATGAGTGCTCCGAACTGTGCTCAAGGATTCCTTTTACTTACGGAAGGGAGAGCCTTCCGTTCCTTTAGTGAGAGAGTGCAAATGATCACAAACAAAGTGAATGACACTGTGAATGAAGGTGCTGAGAGAGAGAGAGAGAGAGAGAGAGAGAGAGAGAGAGAGAAGAAGACACCAGACTGTTGTCAAAGCCTCCTCCAAGGGCCCCACTCTCTATGGCGAGAGAGGTCTATGCTATTGATTGCACAAATCTGGTACAATGGTCTAGATGCAATGGACTTGCCGACGATGTCGACGACAATGATGATGGCGACGAGACGGGCTGAAATCTGAAAATGCTAGGGGCTGAAATCTGTAAATCTGGTATCTGCTCAATTCGATAGTGTCGGCGAGGACGGCAATGGCGACGACGCGACGATGATGCGCTGAAAACGCAGATGCTGAAATCTGCGAACAGCGGGCTGAAACTGAAAACGTTGGCTGATTTGACACACGACGAGGATCTGCTGCGGGAAGGTGAGATCTGCGAGGTTTGGGGCTGCTCCTACGGAGTCTAAGTGCTGAAAATTGAAACACTGATGCTAGGGCTGATCCTGTCGCCGGAAATCTGCAAACGCTGATATGAATCTGCAAATGCAAAAACGCCAGGCTGATGGGGTACTACTGAAAACGCTAGGCTTGCTGTTGCAGAAACACCATGGCTGACCTGCAAGAGGAAACGCTGGCTGATCTTGATGGCTGAAAAGCGCTAGGTATTCCTGCCGGTTCTTGCTGAGAAGGTGCATTGCAAGTGTAGGTACTCTGCTACCGCCTCTGCCAGAAAGTGCTAGCGCTAGCTTTTATTTATACCTACTTAGCCAATTTGCCCTACCGAGTTCCCAACAAAGTCACTTATTAATAAGAAGTGAAAAAAGACTAAAATAGGGGAAATGGGTTCTGTGCACTGTAAAATGCTCATGATGGATACTGACTCTAATGCTGATGATCATGCTGTGTGCAACCAGAGGATATGCAACTACCCTAAGTGCCAGGACATGCACGGCCTGCGCACAGGCTCACAAAGGTGCCAAAACACTTCCTAAGCTAACCTGAACCCTAGACCTGAAGTAGCTTGTCCACATGCACATAGGGTTAGATGTGCACGTGACATCCCCTCCTTTTTAAAGTGAGGTATTGGTACCGATCTGCATGGCTTCCTTGTAGGCTGCCAACAACTCGGGGTAATCTTTGAAAAACTCTTCATCGACCCACACTGCCTCGTGGGTTCCTCGATCCTTGAACTTCAAAAAGGACTGTCTGACTTGCTTCTTTGAACCATGGCAAAACCGATGCAACAACACTTGCTCCGGCTCCATGACTTCAGCTTCATCGATGATCTCCGGCTCTTCTTCTTCGAAAATGTCCTTCGAAGTGTTCCCTGAAACACTTTCAACCAAGAAACATAATAAACATTGTGCATTGACCATGAGTTAGGCAATTGCAATTTCATCGAAACCTCATTTATCTTTTTAATGACAGGAAATGGACCATACATTCTGAAAGACAACTTAGGACATTTCTTTCCAACTTGCTTAAGACGTTGGAGAGGGGGAAAGGGGAACACACCAAGCACACAACACAATGCCTCACTATAGCCCAGGGTATACACAGCGCCCCAATCCACTAGAGTTCACCTTCAAAACTCAACACTACCCGCAAGCAAACCACTGCTTTCACACAACCGCACGCACATACGCCTTGCAATGCACCAGACAGACTCAATCACTCGGCTCCGCTCAATTCACAACCTTCCGCACTCACACAACCTCTCTCTATCTCTCTTTGCACGACAAACCTCGGGGGGGCACACACGCCGACACACACCCGGAAACACACGCACACAAGTAGAGAAGAGAATGGGGAAGGGGGAATGACGCCAGAAACAGAAGGGAACCGTCTACTAGCATAGGCAATAGCATGTACAATCAACACCCTGCCGGCATGAACCTCGGCAATCAAAACAAAAGCTCCACAAGCTTTGGCAAGAAAAAACCCTCCTTGGTCCAAAGCCCTCCTTGGCAAAAGACATTGGTCCCAAAAAAAGACCCTTACAAATGAACATAAGCACCCTTTTATAGGGGTGTGCATAGGAGTCCAAAAAAGAAAAAATGGTGCTGTGATTCCATGTCGTGCACTGCCTTTGGAGTTCCATTTAGAAGTTCTATGCATTGCCAACACTTGGCTTAATTATTCTTGGAAACTTTTGCATGCTAGACACATTGGCCCTTTGGCCCCTCTCCCTTCACTTTTTTTGCCGGCCGCCCGGACTCCCTTCTCCTTGCACTTCATTTGCTTGTCGGCGTCTCCTTGCACGCTGCTGCAGGACCTCTCTCTTACACGAGGGGGGGAGGCAATAGCAACCTCGCTATTGCTCTCCCTCTCCTTCTCAAAAATTTGGAGCCGCGGGACCCGCCTCTAGCAAGGCCTGCCACGTCATCACTACATCACCAGCCAGGGCCGCCCACGGGCGCCACCACCATCCAACACCGCCGGCCATTGCCACCAAAATCGCCGCCGGACGCCCACAGCAGCGCCATGCGCGCGGACGCCATAGCTGCGCCCAAGAGAGCTCCCCTCTCTCTCCTTCCTTGTGTGCTAATGGGAGCCCACGCCTCAACCTTTATAGCCTGGCCTGAACGGTCCCGCGCCCGCATGTGGGTTTTAGGCCCCTGCCACGTGGCATTCCCCTAAGACTTGAGCCCCAAGGGCTCCAAAAACTCATTATTTTCTTCCTTTAACCAAAAAAACTTTGCAATCTTCCTTGACCTAGCCCCCATTTTGTGCTCCCACCTTCTGTTGCCGAGCCGCAAAGCCCGAGTGAAATCGTGCACTGCCGCCCTGCTCCTCCATGATCCGCACCGTTATTCGACTCCTCCAGGCCCGAGATCCAATGCGACCAAAACACGATCAAACCATCTACAATTAACTTCGGGCAACGACAACCAATCTTCCGACTTCCATATCTTTCTGCTTCGGATTCCGTTTGGCTGCAGTCACTTCCTGCTAGCTCCATATGGTGTACACTCTGCTCTAGAACTTTGTCGAGGCTCAGAAGATGCCAGATGGCGCGTACTCCAATGTGGCCAAGTGGGCTCAGACCCGGCCCCCGGAAAAACTTCAGCTGACCATAGCTTGCAATCCAGAGCTCCGATCCACAATCCGAAAAGACGGGTAAGCTCTATGAGTTGAGCTCTACACATCTATACCTCAAGTTCCACTTGGATCACTTGTCACCAGCTGCCCTATCCGGCAAGAATCTGCAAACCATCAAAACTTCAACCTTCAATAACTTGGGCTCCGTAGCTCGGTTTGATGAGCCGTCTGGACCTGCTCCTTCAGCACTTCAAGCTCTTCATTTCTAGACCCCAAGGCTGCACTTTGCATCTCTTTCACCTGCTACCCCATTTAGCCCCTTATGGAGCATTCCCTGGCTTATAAGCCGCATCATCCATACACTTCCGTTGCTACCTGCTATCCCATGAACTTCCTAGCTGCTCCAGTCCTTTGCCATGCTTCTACTTGCCTGTACACACCTGTCCATGCCATCTTCTAGAGCCGACATACTTGGCTGCACCATCATTGCCCACCCCCCTGTTGAGCATTTATGCTCAACCACATAAAAGCTTTATTTACTTATAAACTGTAAAAACCTGGCACACACTATGAGAAACCTCAAACCATATGCATATGTACAATTTTTTATTGCATCCTATCACCAAACCTTCAAGTGGGTTGCCTCACCCCCTGCATAACATAGCTTCTACCTGGATCAAACACCTGGCTCTGTTCACTTTCATCCATCTGCAACAACCTCCAATAGTGCCCTACCCATGCACGTAGCCATCCATGCACACAAAAGGCCCATAGCACTTTAGCACCTCTTCGAACATCACCTTGCCTCATCAACCTATATGGCTCTGCAACCACATCATCTGTATGAACCAACACTTCTGACCCTCCCTCCCAGCCATGTAAAGGAGAGCTCCTCTCAAAGGAACCCCGTACCTGACGGATAACATACTGTACAGTTGCACTTACAAGCATACCTTTCAACCATGGGTTGCATACCTCTTTTGAAAGCTTGGACATATCTTGGGAACCTCCTTCATAGGCCATAGAACACATCTCTTGCACTGGCTTCATGCTCTCTTGCACCTCCTCTTCGAACTCACTTACACTGTCATCAAGCCCTTCATCATCGATTGGCCCTTCAAGGTCGCTCAGCACTTCCTTTTGTCCAGCTTCAGTCTCCTGCTCTTCAATCACCTCTCCTACAGCTGCATCATGCTCCTCTAAGGAAAAGAGAAACTCGTTCTCTACCGCATCCATCCCCAGTTTTTCCATAGACACGGCCGCTTTATCTCTCTTGGTAAAAGTTTGCACATGTTGCACCACCATGGCACATTCCACCGCTACTTTCATCAGCACAGCCATTAGCATGGCACCACATACCACCTTCACCTGCATTTCATCATCTGTAGGTCTAGACCGCACCTTTTGGCTTTCATCAACTATCTCGGCTTGCTCTGTTCCCTGCTCTTCTTGCACATGGGCTACTACCATCTCATCAAACATATAAGAGGGCAACTTTACCTTTACCAGTTTGGGTTCATCAGATTCCGTCTCTTCGTCATAGGATGTGGACTCATCCACTCTATCTTCCTCGCTTGCCTCCCAGCAAATTGAGCTTGTATCATCATCGGCATCGGCATCATATACCGACTCCGTATCAGCATTTGCATCCACTTGTTGCTCCACAAAAGCTTGACCATCTTCACCACTTTGCAAACTTTCTTCATCAACGTCTGAACCCTCGGTATCTGCGTCTCGATTGCATTCTGCTACCATTTCATGCAAACTTTCAACAAGACCATGCTTTACCTCTTCAATCCGTACTAGAACCTCCACATCTGCTATCGCTTTTGCATCTTGGTTCACATCGACATGGAGCTTCTCTTCGTTGACAAGCTCTTCCACTCTCGGCACATGCACATCACAAACTGGAAACCTCCAAGGAACATAACCAATAGTAGGTCTTACCTCCACAGGCCTTGCATTTCGCACAACTGGAACCACCTTTGGTTGGACCAAAGAGCACTTCGCCACCTCCGCAACAGGCATATAATCTGCTGGCTTTAGCATTTCCAACTCCAACTTCCGCTTCACCTTTCTGCTCTTTATCTTTGCCAGATAGACCATGTCTTCATAGGTATCGGCACCATCTTTGACCTTTTCCCTAATCCTCGGATGCAAGCACTCTAACAGCTTTGACAGCTTCAAAGATTGCTTGCTTTTGACCCCAATAGCAATCTCTAACTGCTTCCAACAAGCTTCAAACTGCTCAATGAAAATAGAGAAATCTTTACTTACATCTTGGTGTACCGCCTTCAGCTTTGCACCGGCTTTTTCTGCTGTGATCACCTCTCGAAACCGCTCCAGAAACTGACTCTGCAACTTTTGCCATGATTCTCTATCACTTCTCTCTAGGCCATCGAACCACACCTTGGCTCGTCCTCGCATTAACAACGGCACCGTCTGTAATCTCTGCGCATCCGTCGACATACGCATCGACAACAACCATAACTCGAAATCTGCTAACCAATCCTCGGGATCTTCGACGCCCATAAATATGGGGCCAAAACCTGGCTCCACCATCTCTGTCAACTTCAACCTCAACCATCAAACATCTCGACCCTTCGCCAACCGCTTTGTTGGCAAAAAAACACCACTTTCAACCGCAAATTGGAGCATCAGACAGCTCCTCAGTGGGGGCACAAGAAGATGGAGAGGGGGAAAGGGGAACACACCAAGCACACAACACAATGCCTCACTATAGCCCAGGGTATACACAGCGCCCCAATCCACTAGAGTTCACCTTCAAAACTCAACACTATCCGCAAGCAAACCACTGCTTTCACACAACCGCACGCACATACGCCTTGCAATGCACCAAACAGACTCAATCACTCCGCTCCGCTCAATTCACAGCCTTCCGCACTCACACAACCTCTCTCTATCTCTCTTTGCACGACAAACCTCGAGGGGGCACACACGCCGACACACACCTGGAAACACACGCACACAAGCAGAGAAGAGAAGGGGGAAGGGGAAATGACGCCAGAAACAGAAGGGAACCGTCTACTAGCATAGGCAATAGCATGTACAATCAACACCCTGCCGGCATGAACCTCAGCAATCAAGACAAAAGCTCCACAAGCTTTGGCAAGAAAAAACCCTCCTTGGTCCAAAGCCCTCCTTGGCAAAAGACATTGGTCCCAAAAAAAGACCCTTACAAATGAACATAACCACCCTTTTATAGGGGTGTGCATAGGAGTCCAAAAAAGAAAAAATGGTGCTGTGATTCCATGTCGGGCACTCCCTTTGGAGTTCCATTTAGAAGTTCTATGCATTGCCAACACTTGGCTTAATTATTCTTGGAAACTTTTGCATGCTAGACACATTGGCACTTTGGCCCCTCTCCCTTCACTTTTTTTGCCGGCCGCCCGGACTCCTTTCTCCTTGCACTTCATTTGCTTGTCGGCGTCTCCTTGCACACTGCTGCAGGACCTCTCTCTTACACGAGGGGGGGAGGCAATAGCAACCTCGCTATTGCTCTCCCTCTCCTTCTCAAAAATTTGGAGCCGCGAGACCCGCCTCTAGCAAGGCCTGCCACGTCATCACTACATCACCAGCCAGGGCCGCCCACGGGCGCCACCACCATCCAACACCGCCGGCCATTGCCACCAAAATCGCCGCCGGACGCCCACAGCAGCGCCATGCGCGCGGACACCATAGCTGCGCCCAAGAGAGCTCCCCTCTCTCTCCTTCCTTAATGGGAGCCCACGCCTCAGCCTTTATAGCCTGGCCTCAACGGTCCCACGTCCGCATGTGGGTTTTAGGCCCCTGCCACGTGGCATTCCCCTAAGACTTGAGCCCCAAGGGCTCCAAAAACTCATTATTTTCTTCCTTTAACCAAAAAAACTTTGCAATCTGCCTTGACTTGGCCCCCATTTTGTGCTCCCACCTTCTGTTGCCGAGCCGCAAAGCCCGAGTGAAATCGTGCACTGCTGCCCTGCTCCTCCATGATCCGCACCGTTATTCGACTCCTCTAGGCCCAAGATCCAATGCGACCAAAACACGATCAAACCATCTGCAATTAACTTCGGGCAAAGACAACCAATCTTCCGACTTCCATATCTTTCTGCTTCGGATTCCGTTTGGCGTGCAGTCACTTCCTGCTAGCTCCATATGGTGTACACTCTGCTCTAAAACTTTGTCGAGGCTCAGAAGATGCCAGATGGCGCGTACTCCAATATGGCCAAGTGGGCTCAGACTCGGCCCTCGAAAAAACTTCAACTGACCATAGCTTGCAATCCAGAGCTCCGATCCACAATCCGAAAAGACGGGTAGGCTCTATGAGTTGAGCTCTACACATCTATACCTCAAGTTCCACTTGGATCACCTGTCACCAGCTGCCCTATCCGGCAAGAATCTGCAAACCATCAAAACTTCAACCTTTAATAACTTGGGCTCCGTAGCTCGGTTTGATGAGCCGTCTAGACCTACTCCTTCAGCACTTCAAGCTCTTCATTTCTGGACCCCAAGGCTGCACTTTGCATCTCTTTCACCTGCTACCCCATTTAGCCCCTTATGGAGCATTCCCTGGCTTATAAGCCGCATCATCCATACACTTCCGCTGCTACTTGCTATCCCATGAACTTCCTAGCTGCTCTAGTCCTTTGCCATGCTTCTACTTGCCTGTACACACCTGTCCATGCCATCTTCTAGAGCCGACATACTTTGGCTGCACCAACGTTGCTTCATGATTCTAAAATAAACCCAATCCCCTTCCTTGATCAAAACATCCTGACGATGCTTGTTAGCCCGTCGTGAGTAAGACTCCTAAGACTTGCTTAGCTGAAGCTTCAGACTCTCAAAAATCTCATCCAACGACTGACTTTCAGCATTGGCACCAGGCATTTGACTGACCAAGCGAGTCAAAAGTGACTGGAACAGACGGCCAAAAGCTGCCTCGTACACAGTTCGGCCAATGGCAGAGGAAATCCCCTGTGCCCACCCGCGAGAGATTCATGTGCATCGTGCAATACGGTTGTCCTAAGTGTCATGTGCACATCTAACCCTATGTGTACGTGGACAAGCTACTTCATGACATGGGTTGGGTTCAGTTCAGTTCAGTCAGTCTAGCCTAGGAAGTGTTCTAGCACTTTTGTGAGTCTGTTCGCAGACCGTGCATGACCAGGCACTTAGAGTAGATGCATATCCTCTCATTGAACACACCATGATCATCAGATTACCATCAGAACCCATCAGGAGCATTTTTCCAGTGCATAGACCTATTTTCCCTATTTTAGTCAATTTTCACTTATTATTTTTAAGTGACTTTTGTTGGGAAACTGAGTAGGGCAAATTGGCCAAGGATCTTTATAAAAAAGCTAGCGCTAGCACTTTCTGGCAAAAGAGGCAACAGGGACCAGACATACAACAGTGCACCTTCTTAGCAAGACCCCCCGGCAGCAAACCTAGCGTTTTCAGCCAAGAACAAGCCCAGCATTTTCAGCATTGCAGCTCAGCCAGCGTTTTGCATTTGCAGATCCACCTGGCGACAGCAGGACAGCAAGAGCCCTGGCGTTTTTGCAACAACACACAGATTCAGTCCTAGCGTTTTTGGACAACATTTTCAGCCTAGCAATTTTGCAGATTTCCGGCATCATCAGCTTCTCTGCATCAACGTTTTCAGTTCTCAGTGTATAGACTCCGCACCGCGAGTCCCCAACCTCGCAGATCTCACCTTCCCGTAGCACATCCTCGCCGCACGGTCAGATCAGCCAGCGTTTGCAGATTCAGCCCGGAAAACGCAAATTTCAGCATCTACGTTTTCACCGCGTCGTCGTCGCATCGTCGTCATCACCGTCATCACCGATATAGAGTCAGAATTCAGCAGATATAAGATTTGCAGATTTCAGCCCTTAGCGTTTTCAGATTTCAGCCCGTCTAGTCATCGTCCTCGTCGTCGTCGACATCATCGGCAAGTCCATTGCATTGTAGAGAATTGTGCAATCAATAGTAGACCGCTCTCGCCATAGAGAGTGGGGCCTTCGGAGGAGGGTTTGACAACATTCTGCTGTTGTATTCTTCTCTCTCTATCTCTCAGTCTCAGTACCTTCATTCTCAGTGTTTATCCACTTTGTTTGTGATCATTTGCACTCTCTCACTAAAGGAATGGAAGGCTCTCCCTTTCGTAAGTAAAAGGAACCCTCGAGCACAGTTCGGAGCACTCATCTTAAGCAAAGTTCAACATTCACTTCCGCTACACCTTACATTGGTATCAGAGCTTTGGCGGTGTTCTGTATCACTCAAGGAAAGAACCACAAGAATTTTTTTTGCTTGTTGTGGTCCCACGTAATCCAAGTCCACTTGGACGTGTCGATTCCTAATCGTGTTTTTGAAGAGTGACAGGAAACCCAAGAAAGAAGGGCTTGTCCAACCTTCCCTTGTTTCTCTTTTCCCCAGTGAACCGTGCACTTAGCGGCCGGCCAATCGACATGACATGGGAAAAAGGAACCTTGGTGTGAGCACAAGGCCGCCAAGGGGTGCGCCCGCGGAAAAGAGTAGAGCTCGGGTAAGAGAAGATCCGTCTCTAACACAGATTGCAAGCTAAAGAAGAACCTCAAGAACTCCAGAACTCCAAGACTCAAGAACCCAAGAACCCAAGACCCTCAAGACCCCCAAGAACCTCAAGAACCTCAAGACCCAAGAACCACAAGAACCCAAGTTCCTCGTGAACTTCAGAACCCAAGACTTCAGTGTATGGTCATTACCCAAAGCGGAATGGATACTTCGTATGGAGGTGATGAGCATAGCAATGGCGAAGAAGAATTTTCTCCACCAGGAGGTTTTTCTGACCCTCCCCCTTCCCCATCTACGCCAAGGATTGCATCAAATCCTATGGAGGCTTTGGTCAAGTCGATGATGGACATGATGTTACACCAAGAAGCGCAACGCGTTACCTTGGAGCGTGAGCGCCAAGACAGACAGGCATCCTTGGATCACGAAGCGCACTTGGCGGTCGAAGAACGGAAAGAAAGAAAAGTAAAAAGAAAGGCGGCTATTGAGCGTGAGCGTGAGCAAGCGCGCTTGGCGGCCGAAGAAAGACGAGCCGCCTTGGAGTCAGAGCATGAGACGCAGAGAGACCTACGCATGCAAGAGTTGGTCCGACAGGTTCTCACCTCGAAACCTAAGCCAACCAAAGATGTTGGTGGTTCATCAAGTGGCGCAAGCCGACATTCGGACTCCAACAACCCCGTCATCGAGAAGTTGACATTTAGTAAGTATGACGGTAAGATGGATGCTAGTGTTATTTATTCTTGGTTGCATCAATTTAATGCTTATTTTGCGACAACTAAGAAGACAGGGAATAGCAAGGTTCTTACGGCAGCCATGTACCTTGCCGGTGATGCCATTAATTGGTACCACGCATGGCAAGAGACACAGTTAGCCGCGCACCTAGAGGAAGCCGAGGAAGGCGCGCCCCTTTCTTTCAATTTGGCCAACTTCCAAGACAAGCTCAAGGCGCGGTTTATGCCACCACAGTACCTAGCGGGGTTGAAAGAGGATTGGCGCAATCTCAAGCAGAATGGTATGCCAGTCATATCTTTTTCTAACCGTGTTTTGCAGCTCGGCACCCAATTACGCAAATTGGATGATGAGCGCAAGGAGGCTTTCCTTTTTGGGTTGGACGAATATATCAAGTTTGATGTAGAAGTCTTCGACCCCGCGGATCTCAACAAGGTAGTACAATTGCTCTCTCCCAAGAGATGAAGCACAACAAGGGAAAGCCTAAGGAGAACAAGTCATCTCAAAGTACCTCCCAGACTTCTCAGAACCCTCAGAATGATAAGAACGGTAAGAATGGTAAGCACGGTAACTCTTCTAACCAATCTTCCTCTAGTCTCTCAGAAAAGAACTCACAAAATGAACCTAAGGGTAAGGCTAACACAATTGCTAAACCTAAGCTCACTCCATATGAAAAGGCAAAAAAAGGAATTTTAGGAGGATATATCACGTCGGAAGAACAAAGCATTTATTCTAAGAAAGGTCAATGTTATCATTGTCACATCAAGGGTAACATAAAAAGAACATGTCCTAAGCTTGAGTCTAATGAATCTAAAGCACCCACAGAACCCACTTCCTCTGTCAATGCAATAAATGAGAACACAAGTGTGACCCAAGTTTCTCATGATCCTCCCATTGATGAGTCTCTCATTAAGTTTTATGGTCATGTGAAGGGTCAGCGTTTTGTCATATTGTTTGAACCAGGCAGTATGCATGATGTGATTAGTGACTCTCTTGTCGAAAGAGCCCGCTTGGAGGTTAGCAAGACATCTCCTTTCGAGGTGTCGGGCTTCGCTCCCGGTATGGACTCTCTCGTCATGCAAGAGTGCCTTGATGTTTTGTTCACTGTTCAATAAGCGGCCTTCCGCAGAAAATTTGTAGTCTCTCCTTTTTCAGGATGTGATATACTTTTGGGCATTTGATGGTTTCGTGAGCATAACCCTCTCATTGATTGGGCGGAAAATATGTTCACTTTCAATGCCAAAAGTGACTCTCTTATTGTCATTCGTTCATCTCTCATTTCTAATGTGCAGGCGAAGATTGAAAAGAATCAGGAGAAGGAGGCTCTCTCAATCTTTTCTTCTCCAAAGCAAGATACACATGATTTGCATGATAATGATAAGCTTGAGGATTTGCATGATGAAGATGTGGTTATTCACGAGCATAATGATTTGCATGATCAAGATGTGATTATTCACAAGCATAATGATTTGTAGCATAAAGATGTGATTGTTCACAAGGATGATGGTTTAGTTGATACTTTGTCTAGTGAAGCTAACCTCATTGCAGATTCGATCACTCACGAAGAACCGATCTTAGCTCTCGAGTCAAGGTCCAAAGAACCCCCACAGGAAGTATTATGTGTTCGAATGATTAGTCAGCACGCATTGTTCGAGTGTTTCATTCGTGATGCTTTCCTGTATTTTAAAAACCGTCCTTATGTGATCCCTTTTCATAGACATGCCATATTGCGCGATAAACACGATTCACTCATGAATGAGCACGGATGTATGCAGATTCCTCATGAAAAGATGAAATGTTTGCATTCAAGGAATTCACATTCCATGTCTCTTCGTTAGCATGACACAGTATCTGAAAGAGCAGAAGAAGGATTGAGCATCAAGCATAGGCATTTCCATTGTGATTTGCCACAATTGATTGATTTAGATCAGAAACACAAGATTTGACCCCATTGTTTACGTGTGTTTGATGAACGGTTTGGCACTCCGTCACTTTGTTCATTTGCATTGCATGCACAGTTTGTTCGGAAGACTAGACTTTTTCCAATCACTTTACATGGAATGGGTATGTTCATGTTTTTGTGTTGGAAGTGGTTTCAGGAATTTTCCTCCTCGGAGAATCTTGAAGAAGGTAGACGCATGACTATAGACGAAGTTGAAGCATTGAAGGAGAGGCATGAATTCGTCGGCATCCTCTAGGTGCGCGGCTAACTGTGCCTCTTGCCATGCGTGGTACCAATTGATAGCATCACCGGCAAGGTACATAGTTGCCGTCAAAACCTTGCTATTTCCTGTCTTCTTAGTTGTCGCAAAATAAGCATTAAATTGATGCAACCAAGAATGCATCCATCTTACCATCATACTTACTCAAAGATAACTTCTCTGCGACTGGGTTATTGGAGTCCGCATCCCGGCTTGCGCCACTTGAGGAACTACCAACATCTTTGGCTCGTTCCGAATTGAAGGCAAGAACTTGTCGAACCAATTCTTGAGTGCGTAGGTCTCTTTGAACCTCACAATCGGCCTCCAAGGCCGCTCGTCTTGCTTCGGCTTCCTCCTTTCTTTATGCTTTTCTTTCTTTTCGTGCATCACGCTCACGTTCCAAAGCAATGCGACTTGCTTCTTGTTGTGCCAGCGCAACGCGAGTCGCTTATTGTTGTTGTGCCAACACAACTCGATTGCTTCTTGTTGTTGTGCCATCATGTCCAACATCGACTTGAACATCGCCTCCATAGGATTTGGTACAACTCGTGGCGTAGATGGAGAAGGGAGGGTCGAAAAAGCCTCTTGGTGGGAAAAATTCTTCGTCACCTCTCTCATGCTCATCACCTGTATACGAAGTATCCATTCCGCTTCGGGTGATGACCATGCACTATGATCTTTGGTTCTTAAGTTCACGAGGAACTTGGGTTCTTGCGGGTCTTGGGTTCTTGAGGGTCTTGAGGTCTTGAGGTTCTTGAGGTTCTTGAGGGTCTTCTTTTGCTTGCAATATGTGTTTGAGAAGGATCTTCTCTTCACCCGAGTTTTGCTCTTTTCTGCAGGCGCACCCGTTGGCAGCCTTGCGCTCACACCAAGGTTGCTTTTTCCCACCTCACGTCGATTGGCCGGCCGCTAAGTGCACGATCTGCTCTCAATGAGTGAAAAGAGGCAGAAGGAGAGGCTGGACAAGCCCTTCTTTTCTGGGATTCCTGTCACTCTTCAAAAACACGATTAGGAATCGACACGCCCAAGTGAACTTGGGTTTGTGCGACCACAACAAGCAAAAAAAATTCTTATGATTCTTGTGGTTCTTTCCTTGAGTGATACAAAACACTGCCAAAGCTCTTATACCAATTTAAGGTGCAACGGAATGAATGTTGTATTTTCCTCAAGATGAGTGCTCCGAACTGTGCTCAAGGTTCCTTTTACTTACGGAAGGGAGAGCCTTCCGTTTTTAATGAGAGAATGCAATGATCACTAACAAAGAGAATGGACACTGCGCATGAGAGTGTATGAGACTGAGAGATAGAGAGAGAAGAGAAATACGACACCAGAGACGTAAAACCCTCCTCCAAAGGCCCCACTCTCGTTGGCGAGAGTGGTCTACTATTGATTGCACAAACTCGTACAAGTGGATGACTCAAAACTGATGCAAGTCTAGGCTATGTCGATGTCGACGACGGGGATGACGAGACCGACTCTATGTCTGAAACTGATGCTCTTTTATCTGCTGTCCGAAACCGCCAATGGCTGAAATCTGCTGAAAACCAAAAACGCTGGTTTGGTGCTGATTCCTGCTGGCTGAAAAACGCTGTTTTTAAGTTGGCAAAAACGCTGATATTCTGAGGCTAGGCGATGCTGAAAATGCCAGGGAAGTGGCGATCACGTCCTGCTGAAAAATGCCAATGACTGAGATCTGTGGCGAGGTTTGCTTGGATGAAAAACGCCAATGGCTGAGAGGTGTGGCGATGAAGCTATGGCTGAAAACGCTTGGTATTGGTGTCTGCTGGCGATGAAGTCTTGCTGATGCAAAACGCTAGGAGATGCTTGCTTGGAGGAAATCGCCCAAGGGTTGGTCTTGCTGAGAGAGGGGGAACCTACTGCCTGTGGCCTTTGTTCTCCTTGCTCTTCTGCCAATTAGTGCTAGCCTAGGTTTGCTTATATACAAACTTACTCAATTTGCGCTACCTACTTTCCAACAAAAGTCACTTAAATTAATAAGTGAAAAATGTCAAAAATAGGGAAAAAAGGTTCAATGCACTGGAAAATTCCGCTGAAGGATTCTGATGGATTCTGATAGGAATGCTTATGATCATGCTGTGTGCAACCAGAGGATATGCATCTACACTAAGTGCCTGGGCATGAATGGTCTGCGAACAGACTCACAAAAGTGCCAGAACACTTCTAATCTAGAGTGACTGGACTGACGGAACCCTTGTTATAACGTAGCTTGTCCACAGACACATAGGGTTGGATGTGTCACGTGACATCCCCTCCTTTTCAAAGTGAGGTATTGGTACCGAGCTATATGGCGTCGAGGGAGATCGCCAATAGCATCCAGAATCCTGGAAGGGACTCTTCGCCGGCCCACTCGGATGTGTGGGTCGTGCAGTACTTGAACTTCATAAAGGTCTGCAACGCTTGCCTCTTTGGGCCGCGCCGAAAGCGACACAAAGCTTATGTGGCTCCTTCAATGCTTCAACTTCGTCGAGAGTCATGCTTCTTTCTTCTTCAAGAATCTCCATGGCTGAAAATTCCTGAAACCATTTCCAACACAAAACCATGATCATACCTATTCCATGTAAAGTGAGTGGAAAAAATCTTCGTCCTAATAGACTGTGCATGCAATGCAGATGAACAAAGAGACGGAGTGCCAAACCGTTCACCACACATACGCAAACAATGAAATCGAATCTTTCTCTTCTGATCTAAAGCAATCAACTATAGCAATTCACAACAAAAATGCCCATGCTTGGTGCTCATACTTTCATGTGCTCTTTCTACAAATGTGTCATGCCAAGGAAGAGACATGGAATGTGACTTCCTTGAATGCATATTTTTCAGCTTTTCATGGACAATCCGCATACATTCGTGCTCATTAATGAGTGAAACGTGCTCAACGTACAATATGTCATGCCTAGGAAAAGGGATCACATAAAGACGCTGACGAAAATACAGGAAATGATCACGAATGAAACACTCGTACAATGCGTGCTGACAAATCATTCGAACACATAGTACTTCCTATAAGGGTTCTTTGGACCTAGGCTCGAGAGCCAAGATCGGTTCTTCGTGACTCATCGCATCTGCAAATAGGTTAGCTTCATTAGAGAAAGTATGAACTAACACATCATCCTTGTGAACAATCAAATAATCTTCATGCAACTCATCATGCTTGTGAGAAATCACATCTTGATAATCATGCAAATCATCATGCTTGTCAGTGTCATCCAAATCATCATGCTCATCATTATCATTCAAATCATCATGCGTATCATCATGCAAATCCTGTGTGTCATGCTTTGGAGAAGAAGAGTGTCACGTGACACATCCAACCCTATGTGTCCGTGGACAAGCTACAACATGATCAAGGTTCAGTCAGTCCAGTCAGTCTAGATTAGAAGTGATCTGGCACTTTTTGTGAGTCTATTCGTAGACCGTGCATGCCCAGTCACTTAGTTTAGATGCATATCCTCTCGTTGCACACAGCATGATCATAAGCATTCTCATCAGAATCCTTCAGGGAATTTTCCAATGCATTTAGCATATTTTACCTATTTTTGACATTTTTCACTTATTATTTTTAAGTGACTTTTGTTGGAAAGTAGGTAGGGCAATTTTGCTTTGTATATAAGCAAACTAGAGCTAGCACTATTTGGCAGAAGAGGCAACAGGAGCCAAGCTCAGCAGGCAACTTCTCCAACAAGAACTTGGCGGTACTTCCCTCCAAGCAAGAACCTTCCCTAGCGTTTTCTCCATCAAGCAACCTCGCCCAGATCCTAGCGTTTTCAGCATCTGCACCATCGCCAGCAAGACCCAGCCCTTGGCGTTTTTGCATCAGATCTTCACCGCAAGATCCTCTCATGCCTGGCATTTTTCCCCATGCCTAGCGTTTTTGAAGAGCACCAACAGCTAGCGTTTTTGCAACAATTGCATCGCCAAGCAGATAGCATTTTTTAAGAGATCCCAGAGTAGTAGATTCAGCCCTAAGAAGGTAGCAGATTCAGCCCGGAAAGACCATCAGTTTTCAGCCTTTAAGAACCTCAGTTTTCAGCACTAAACCTGCAGATTTTCAGCGTCAAAGACCCACAGAAAACAGCCCCCAAATCAGCGTTTTTGGACTAGTCGCAGACTTCAGCCCATAGTGTTTTTGGACAGCAGCAGAAAGATTGCAGATTTCTGCCTTAGGTCGGTCTCGTCGTCCCCGTCGTCATCACCGACATAGCCTAGACTTGCATCAGTCCCATGCATTCAGTTTGTACCGGTTTGTGCAATCATAAGTAGACCACTCTCTTCGACGAGAGTGGGGCCTTCGGAGGAGGGTTTTACGTCTCTGGTGTCGTATCTCTCTTCTCTCTCTATCTCTCAGTCTCATACACTTGCACGCACAGTGTCCATTCACTTTGTTTGTGATCATAGCATTCTCTCATTAAGAACGGAAGGCTCTCCCTTCCATAAGAACAAAAGGAACCTTGAGCACAGTTCGGAGCACTCATCTTGAGCAAAGCGCAAGCATTCATTCCGCTGCACCTAACATAGGTATCAGAGCTTTGGCAGTGTTCTGTATCACTCAAGGAAAGAACCACAAGAATCACAAGAATTTTTTTGCTTGTTGCGATCACACGAACCCAAGTTCCCTTGGGCGTGTCGATTCCTAATCGTGTTTTTGAAGAGTGACAGGAATCCCAAGAAAGAAGGGCTTGTCAAGCCTCCCCTTGTGCCTCTTTTCACTCATTGAGAGCGAACCGTGCACTTAGCGACCAGCCAATCGACGTGAGGTGGGAAAAAGCAACCTTGGTGTGAGCACAAGGCCACCAAGGGGTGCGCCCGCGGAAAAGAGTAGAACTCGGGTGAAGAGAAGATCCTTCTCAAACACAGATTGCAAGCGAAAGAAAACCTCAAGAACCTCAAGACCCTCAAGAACCCAAGAACTCAAGACCCCCAAGAACCCAAGTTCCTCGTGAACTTAAGAACCCAAGACCACAAGAACCCACGAGAACCTATGACTTCATAATGGTCATCACTCGAAGCGGAATGGATACTTCGCTTGGAGGTGATGAGCATGAGAGAGGCGAAGAAGAATTTTTCCCACCAGGAGGTTTTTCCGACACCCCCCCCCCCCCCCCCCCCCCTCCCCATCTACGTCAAGGATTGCACTAACTATGGAGGCTTTAGACCATATGTTTCTCGAAAGGAGGTTAGAACGCGAAGCAAGAAATGCAGAAAGAATGGCAGAAATGGAACGCAGACACATAGAAAGAAGAGCAGAAAGAAAAGCAGAAATGGAGCTCAAACACCAAGAAAGAATGGCACCCGCCGTCAAAGAAAAGAGCGACCAACACATGAAAGAGTTCTTGCGACTCTTTTCTCAAGCTCAGGCACAGATGCAAGAGATTCGGGAAAAGGAGACTCTCTCAATATCTTCTTCTCCAAAGCATGAGACACAGGATTTGAATGATTGTGTGAAGCATGATGATGATTTGATTGACAATGAGAAGCGTGATGAATTGAATGATAATGATAAGCATGATGATTTGGATGACAATGACAAGCATGATGATTTGCATGATGATCAAGAGGTGATTTCTCACAAGCATGATGATTTGCATGATCAAGATGTGATTTCTCACAAGCATGATGAGTTGCATGAAGATGATGTGATTGTTCACAAGGATGATGTGTTAGTTGATGCTTTTTCTAGCGAAGCTAACCTCGTTGCAGATTCAATCAATCACAAAGGATCGATCTTGGCTCTCGAGCCTAGGTCTAAAGCACCCCTTCAGGAAGAACCGATCTTGGCTCTCGAGCCTAGGTCCAAAGAAACCTTACAAGAAGTATTATGTGTTCGCATGATTCGTCAGCACGCATTGTACGAATGTTTCATTCGTGATCGTTTCCTGTATTTTAGTCAACGTCTTTATGTGATCCCTTTTCCTAGGCATGACATATTGTACGTTGAGCACGTTTCACTCATGAATGAGCACAAATATATGCGGATTTTTCATGAAAAGCTGAAAAGTATGCATTTAAGGAAGTCACATTTCATGTCCCTTCCTTGGCATGACACATTCATAGAAAGAGCACATGAAAGTATGAGCACCAAGCATGGGCATTTCCGTTGTGAATTGCCACAGTCGATTGCTCTAGATCAAAAGAGAAAGATTCGATCTCATTGTTTGCATGTGTTTGATGAACGGTTTGTCACTCCGTCTCTATGTTCATCTACATTGCATACACAGTCTTTAGAGAAGACAAGCTGTTTCCATTCACTTTCCATGGAATAGGTATGTTTATGTTTTTGTGTTGGAAATGGTTTCATGAATTTTCAGCCATGGAGATTCTTGAAGAAGAAAGAAGCATGACTCTAGACGAAGATTAAGCATCGAAGGAGCCACAGAAGACTGTCACTTTCGACGCAGCCCAATGAAGCAAGCGTTGCAAACCTTTCTGAAGTTCAAGTACCGCACGACCCACACATCAGAGTGGGCCGGCGAAGAGTCCCTTCCAAGATTCCGGATGCTATTGGCGATCTCCCTCGACGCCATACAGTTCGGTACCAGTACCTCACTTTGAAAAGGAGAGGATGTCACGTGACACATCCAACCCTAAGTGTCCGTGGACAAGCTACAGCATGATCAAGGTTCAGTTAGTCCAGTCAGTCTAGATTAGAAGTGATCTAGCACTTTTTGTGAGTCTATTCGTAGACCGTGCATGCCCAGTCACTTAATGTAGATGCATATCCTCTGGTTGCACACAGTATGATCGTAAGCATTCCCATCAGAATCCTTCAGGGGAATTTTCCAATGCATTTAGCATATTTTACCTATTTTTGACATTTTTCACTTATTATTTTTAAGTGACTTTTGTTGGAAAGTAGGTAGGGCAATTTTGCTAAGTTTGTATATAAGCAAACTAGAGCTAGCACTATTTGGCAGAAGAGGCACAAGAGCCAAGCTCAGCAGGCAACTTCTCCAACAAGAACTTGGCGGTACTTCCCTCCAAGCAAGAACCTCCCCTAGCGTTTTCTCCATCAAGCAACCTCGCCCAGATCCTAGCGTTTTCAGTATCTGCACCATCGCCAGCAAGCCCTAGCCCTTGGCGTTTTTGCATCAGATCTTCACTGCAAGATCCTCTCATGCCTGGCGTTTTTCCCAATACCTAGCGTTTTTGAAGAGCACCAACAGCTAGCGTTTTTGCAACAATTGCATCGCCAAGCAGATATGCAGCCCTAGCGTTTTTGAAGAGATCCCAGAGTAGCAGATTCAGCCCTAAGAAGGTAGCAGATTCAGCCCGAAAAGACCATCAGTTTTCAGCCTTTAAGAACCTTAGTTTTCAGCCCTAAACCTGCAGATTTTCAGCGACAAAGACCCACACAAAACAGCCCCCAAATCAGCTTTTTTGGACTAGTCGCAGATTTCAGCCCATAGCGTTTTTGGACAGTAGCAGAAAGATTACAGATGTCAGCCTTAGGTCAGTCTCGTCGTGCCCGTCATCATCGCCGACATAGCCTAGACTTGCATCAGTCCCATGCATTCAGTTTGTACCGGTTTGTGCAATCATAAGTAGACCACTCTCGCCGACGAGAGTGGGGCCTTCGGAGGAGGGTTTTACAACGCCTCTGGTGTCATATCTCTCTTCTCTCTCTATCTCTCAGTCTGATACACTTACACGCACAATGTCCATTCACTTTGATCATAGCATTCTCTCATTAAGAACCGAAGGCTCTCCCTTCCATAAGAACAAAAGGAACCTTGAGCACAGTTCGGGGCACTCATCTTGAGCAAAGCGCAAAAATTCATTCCGTTGCACCTAACAAAGAGACTGAGAGAGTCTCCTTCTCCTGAATCCGTTCAATCTTCGCCTACACATTACCAATGAGAGAGGGAGAATGAACAACTTGCTCTCCACGAATGACAATGGGAGAGTCACTATTGGCATTGAAAGTGAACGTATTTTCCACCCAATCAATGAGAGGGTTATGCTCACAAAACCATCGAATGCCCAAAATCATAGCACATCCTGAGAGAGGAGAGGCAAAAAAATTTCTACGGAAAGCAGCTTGTTGAACTGTAAACAACACATCAAGGCACTCTTTCGTGATGACAGAGTCCATACCGGGAGCGAAGCCAAAGACCTCGAAAGGAGATTTCTGACTAACCTCTAGGCGGGCTCTCTCAACAAGAGAGGGACTGGTCACATCATGCATACTGCCTGGGTCAAACAATATGACAAAACGCTGCCCCGTCATATGACCATAACATTTAATGAGAGACTCATCAATGGGAGGTTCAGGAGAAATTTGGGGCACACTCGTGTTGTCATTGATTGCATTGACAGAGGAAGTGGGTTTTGTGGATTCTTTAGATTCATTGGAGTCAAGCTTAGGACATGTTCTTTTTATGTGACCCTTAATGTGACAATGAAAACAACGACCTTCCTTAGAATAAGTGCTTTGCTCTTCCGACGTGATGTATCCTCCTAAAATTCCTTGTGCTACCTTTTCATCTGGAGTGAGCTTAGGTTTAGCAATTGTGGTAGCTTTACCCTTAGGTTCATTTTGAGAGTTCTTTTCTGAGAGACTGTTGGAAGATTGGTTAGAAGAGGTACCGTTCTTACCGTTCTTACCATTCTGAGGGTTCTGAGAAGTCTGAGAGGTACTTGTGGAAGTCTTGTTCTCCTTATGCTTTCCCTTGTTGTGCTTCATCTCCTGTGCGAGAGCAATCGCTACCGCTTGTTGAGATCGATTGGATCGAGCACCTCGACATCGTACTTGATATACTCGTCCAATCCATAAAGGAATGCCTCCTTGCGCTCCTCATCCGACTTGCGTAATTGGGTGCCTAGCTGCAAAACACGATTAGAGAAAGACATAACTGGCATACCATTTTGCTTGAGAGCGCGCCAATTGTCCTTCAATCGTGCGAGGTACTGAGGTGGCATAAACCGCGCCTTGAGCTTGTCTTGGAAACCAACCCAATTGAAGGAAAGGGCCGTGAATTCGTCGACATCCTCTAGGTGTGCGGCTAACTGTGCCTCTTGCCATGCGTGGTACCAATTGATGGCATCACCGGCAAGGTACATAGTTGCCGTCAAAACCTTGCTATTTCCTGTCTTCTTCGTTGTCGCAAAATAAGCATTAAATTGATGCAACCAAGAATGAATAACCGTAGCATCCATCTTACCATCATACTTACCCAAAGTCAACTTCTCTGTGACTGGGTTGTTGGAGTCCCCATCCCAGCTTGCGCCACTTGAGGAACTACCAACGTCTTTGGCTAGTTCCAACTTCGAGGCAAGAACTTGTCGAACCAATTCTTGAGTGCGTAGGTCTCTTTGAACCTCACGATCGGCCTCCAAGGCCGCTCGTCTTGCTTCGGCTTCCTCCTTTCTTTGTGCTTTTTTCTTTTCGTACATCGCGCTCGCGTTCCAAAGCAATGTCACTTGCTTCTTGTTGTGCCAACGCAACGCGATTCGCTTCTTGTTGTGCCAGCGCAACGCGAGTCGCTTCTTGTTGTTGTGCAAACGCAACTCGATTCGCTTCTTGTTGTTGTGCCATCATATCCAACATCGACTTGACCATCGCCTCCATAGGATTCGGTACAACTCGTAGTGTAGATGGAGAAGGGGGAGGGTCGGAAAAGCCTCTTGGTGGGAAAAATTCTTGGTCGCCTCTCTCATGCTCATCAACTGTATGCGAAGTATCCATTCCGCTTCGGGTGATGACCATGCACTATGATCTTTGGTTCTTAAGTTCACGAGGAACTTGGGTTCTTGCGGGTCTTGGGTTCTTGGGTTCTTGAGGGTCTTGAGGTCTTGAGGTTCTTGAGGGTCTTCTTTTGCTCGCAATCTGTGTTTGAGAAGGATCTTCTCTTCACCCGAGTTTTGCTCTTTTCTGCGGGCGCACCCATTGGCGGCCTTGCGCTCACACCAAGGATACTTTTTCCCACCTCACGTCAATTGGCCAGCCGCTAAGTGCACGGTCCGCTCTCAATGAGTGAAAAGAGGCACAAGGGGAGGCTAGACAAGCCCTTCTTTTCTGGGATTCCTGTCACTCTTCAAAAACACAATTAGTAATCGACACGCCCAAGTGAACTTGGGTTCGTGCGACCGCAACAAGCAAAAAAAATTCTTGTGATTCTTGTGGTTCTTTCCTTGAGTGATACAGAAACTGCCAAAGCTCTTATACCAATGTAAGCTGCAACGGAATGAATGTTGTACTTTTCTCAAGATGAGTGATCCGAACTGTGCTCAAGGTTTCTTTTACTTACGGAAGGGAGAGCCTTCCGTTCTTAATGAGAGAATGCAATGATCACTAACAATTTGTGAATGGACACTGTGCATGAGAGTGTATGAGACTGAGAGAGAGAGAGAGAAGAGAAATACGACACCAGAGACGTAAAACCCTCCTCCGAAGGCCCCACTCTCGTTGGCGAGAGTGGTTTACTATTGATTGCACAAACTCGTACAAGTGGATGACTGAAAACTGATGCAAGTCTAGGCTATGCCGATGTCGACGACGGTGAAAACCAAAAACGATGGTTTGGGGCTGATTCCTGCTGGCTGAAAAACGCTGTTTTTAAGTTGGCAAAAACGCTGATATTTTGAGGCTAGGCGATGTTGAAAATGCTAGGGAAGTGGCGATCATGTCCTGCTGAAAAACGCCAATGGCTGAGATCTGTGGCGAGGTTTGCTTGGATGAAAAACGCCAATGGCTGAGGGGTGTGGCAATGAAGCTATGGCTGAAAACGCTGGGTACTGGTGTCTGCTGGCGATGAAGTCTTGCTGATGAAAAACGCTAGGAGATGCTTGCTTGGAGGAAATCGCCCAAGGGTTGATCTTGCTGAGAGAGAGGGGGAACCTGTTGCCTGTGGCCTGTGTTCTCCTTGCTCTTCTGCCAATTAGTGCTAGCCTAGGTTTGCTTATATACAAACTTACTCAATTTGCCCTACCTACTTTCCAACAAAAGTCACTTAAATTAATAAGTGAAAAATGTCAAGAATAGGAAAAATAGGTTAAATGCACTGGAAAATTCCGCTGAAGGATTCTGATGGATTCTGATGGGAATGCTTATGATCATGCTGTGTGCAACCAGAGGATATGCATCTACACTAAGTGCCTAGGCATGCACGGTCTGCGAACAGACTCACAAAAGTGCCAGAACACTTCTAATCTAGACTGATTGGACTGACGGAACCCTTGTTATGACGTAGCTTGTCAACGGACACATAGGGTTGGATGTGTCACGTGACACCTGTTGACTTTATGTCATGAGAATGTTACAAGCACTATATATATTTGTTGGTTTTTTTCCCTTGATTTTTATTTAATTTTTGGGACCCTCTTGTTAAAATCACAAATGCTTGAACATTGCATGGCCAGTGTGAAATAGCCGTTGGCCGAGAGTCACCCGTAGTCAAGAAGGGCAGGTCACCACGGGTCGCCACTGAAATCCGAGCAGTAAAAGGTTGGCTAGGCTCAGTTCAAAGTCATTTAGGTCCCTCGGCAAGACTTCATAAGTTGGTGGATACTAGGAAATTAAACCAAGAGGAGTCAAATGGACACTTGATAGTAGGAGAGCAACCTGCAGACCACTCTCTCCAAAAGTCTCATCCATGAGGGGGCGCCCATTTTGAGAGTGGGGGCTGATTTCTAGCTTCACAAGTGAACTACTGTGTGTGTGAGTAGTGGGTGCACGCGATCACAACTTTAATGGAGAGCTTGCCTTCTCCCTTGTCGTATGTAGCACGATGATTCCGCTCTCGCGCACCTCTCCCTCTTTGAATACAGAATCGTAATGCCCCGCTCGAGGGCTTTCCATCTGTATGTAGAGTTGTGTGGGTTCATGCACGTATGCCAAGGCAAGAGCCTCTTGTCCAAGTACCGGATTAGCTAATTGCTAATCCCCCGTATGTACAAGTGAATTCGGAGAGATTTCACTAGGTGATCACAGCTTTAATGGAGAGCTTGCCTTCTCCCTTCTCTTATGTAGCGCGATGATTCCGCTCTCGCGCACCTCCCCCTTTGAATATAGAATCGTAATGCCCCGCTCGAGGGCTTTCCATCTGCATGTAGAGTTGTGTGGGTTCATGCACGTATGCCAAGGCAAGAGCCTCTTGTCCAAGTACCGGATTAGCTAATTGCTAATCCCCCGTATGTACATGTGAATTCAGAGAGATTTCACGCAAGAAATCTCGTCCGATTCAAAGGGCAAGTAGCCCTACAGGTCCGGGAGTATGAGGGCTTGCTACGGATGAGACCGGCACGCAAAACAGAGCCCAAAACAATGAATTTCAGCCTGCTGTCTATTTTTGCAGGTTTAGGGTTTTGACCCTAATTGATCCCTAATACCCCCAGGACCTTCGGGGAAGCGTTGGGATCACTATGCAGGTAATTTGGTGCATTTTCGGGGCAAAAACAGAGAACTCAACGTGCTGCAGATGCTCGCCAGGTTTGGGAAAGTGTCCATATGCGCCGGGAAAGTCACCTTTGGCATGGGAATTTTGTCTATGAAGCCTCCTACTGCGGTTATGCTACCGAAATCAGGCTAGAGTAGGCCATTTTCAGCCCGATAAAAGCGGGACAGCTCGTAGGAACTTGCAGGTTTTCTCCCAAGTTTTATAAGAATAAAGAAATACTGAAAGGGGCGTCAGTCTTTGGGGCCTACAAGGTGTCATTGTCTGCTTGGTAGCACTCTGGCTGCCAAGCCATGGTTTGTGTGAAGTGTTAATCCCAATCACGGGTTTATTCGTGAAGTTTCCTTCTATGTCGTAAAGTCAAGTAAAGTTCATCAAGTAAAGATTCAGGTGAAAGCTAGAGTCTACCGCCCTATGGGCCGGTTTAATGGTTCCGTCACTGAGACAGAATCACTTTTTCCTCAAAGAGTGAGCCTTGGGTTGTTTGTAGGGAAGACACAAAGCAAAGGTCAAAGGGCTTGGCACATGCTCAAAAGAGGAGTGATGATAGAGCTAGCACTTCACATGTACTTAAGGATTCAGTACAATAGAAGTGTACATTGCTTGACAAAAGTATGAAGGTCTCATTAAGTCATTTGTACACATGTTTGACAGTCTTTCTTGCGGATACATGCGATGATAAAAGGGTGCTAACCACACTAAATCATCTATGGCATGTAATCATAGACGTTTGCGATTTTAAGAGGGGAGTATGTCACGAGATTGTGACAACCACTATATATATTTGTCGGTTTCTTTCCCTTGATTTTTATTTAATTTTTGGGACCCTCTTGTTAAAATCACAAATGCCCGGACATTGCATGGCCATTGTGAAATGGCCGTTGGCCGAGAGTCTCACCCGCAGTCAGGAAGGGCAGGTTGCCACGAGATGGTCAGGCCAGTCAGCACTAAAATCCAAGCAGTAACAGGGTGGCTAGGCTCAATTCAAAGTCATTTAGGCCCCTCGGCAAGACTTCATAAGTTGGTAGGTACTAGGAAATTAAACCAAGAGGAGTCAAATGGACACTGAGAGAAACCTGCAAGCCAAACACACTCTCCAGAAGCCTCATCCATGAGGGGGCGCCCATTTTGAGAGTGGGGATGATTTCTGGCTTCACAAGTGAACTACTATGTGTGTGAGTAATGGGTGCCTCATCACAGCTTTAATGGAAAGCTTGCCTTCTCCCTTGTCTTATGTAGCGCGATGATTCTGCTCTCGCGCACCTCTCTCCCTCTTTGAATACAGAATTGTAATGCCCCGCTCAAGGGCTTTTCATCTGTATGTACAATTGTGTGGGTTCATGCGCATAAGCAGAGGCAAAAGCCTTTTGTCCAAGTACTGGATTGGCTAATTGCTAATCCCCCGCAGGTACAGGTGAATTCGGAGAGACTTCACACGAGAAATCTCGTCCAATTCAAAGGGCAAGTAGCCCTACAAGTGCGGGAGTACGAGGGCTTGCAAAGGATGAGACCGGCACGCGAAACGGAGCCCAAAACAGCGAATTACAGCCTATTGTGTATTTTTGCAGGTTTAGGGTTTTGACCCTAATACCCCCAGGACCTTCATGGAAGCGTTGGGATTACTATACAGGTGATCGGGTGCATTTTCGGGGCAAAAAACAGAGAATTCGGCGTACTGCATATTCTCGCCAGGTTTGGGAATGTGTCCATATGCACCGGGAAACTCACCTTTGGCATGGGGATTTTGTCTTGAAGTGAAGCGTCCTACTGTGGTTATGCTGCCAAAATCGGGCAAGAATAGGACATTTTCAGCCTGGTAAGAGTGGGACAGCTCGTAGGAACTTGCAGGTTTTCTCCCAAGCTTTATAAGAAAAAGGAAATACCGAAAGGGGTGCAAATGTATTATACGAATAAATAAATACGAAAGGGGCACCAGTCTTTGGGGCCTACAGAGTGTCATTGTCTGCTTGTTAGCACTCTCCCTGCCAAGCCATGGTTTGTGTGAAGTGTTAATTCCAGTCACAGGTCTATTCGTGAAGTTTTTCTCTGTGTTGTAAAGTCAAGTAAAGTTCAAGTAAAGATTCGAGTGAAAGCTAAAGTCTACCACCCTACGGCCAATTTCACTTTACACAAAGCACTGAGACGAAAAGAGAGCACAGATCTGTCCAACAACCAGGTCGTCAAAGAATGACACCCTATAGGCCCCAAAGACCGGCACCCCTTTCGGTATGTCTTTATTCAATTGACAATAGACGATCCGAACACGTAGATCAAACTCCCACGAAGCTGTCCAAACCGGTCAAGGGCTGAAATCGTAGGCTTCCGACCTGATTTCGACAACATAACGGCACCAAAACCTTTGTAGGTCAAAAGTACACGTCAAGGACACTTTCCCTTGCATTTTGGAAGCTTTTCGATGAGCTGCACGTCAATTTCAACATGCTGTAATTCTTTGTTTTGCCAATGTCGGGTGCTCCAAACCCTATACACACATCCCAATGCTTTCTCGAGGCTCCCCTGTGTGATTTTTTGCAGTTTAGGTGCAAAACCCTAAACCTGCAAAAAAACACAGCAGCTTGTAACTGTCTCTTTTGAATCATTTTGAGCGGAGCGAACACGCCTACGCGTGTCTCAGGTGCTCCCGCACGCAATGGGGCAGTTCCCCTTTGAATCAGACAAGTTTTCACCCGAGAAAACTCTCCGTTTTCGCAATCCTTCACGATGCAACTGTGCGTACCTGTGGGGGATTTAGCAATTAGCTAATCCGGTACCTGTTCAGAAGGCTCTTGCCTTGGCAAACGTGCATAAAATCCCATTGCTAAATCCGGTACCTATTTAGAAGGCTCTTGCCTTGGCAAACATACATAAAACCCCCAAAATTGTACATGGTCAACTGAGAAGCCCAACTAGTGGGGCATTGTCACAAACTGCTGACGTGTCAAAGCCCTAAAGAAGGGAGCCAACTTGCAGATGCCGGCCGAGGGGCCTAAACCCTAGAAGAAGCAGAAGCAACAGAAGAAGCAGCAACAGATTTTCGAAAATTCCGCTAACTGCTGACATGGCATCTCTTCAGGCGGGTACTTGGCCAAAAAATTTAGATATTATAGATCTTTGGAGTACCAAAGCATCTGCTAGGTACAAGCGTCAACCTGTTGTTGCCGCTGCATCTCCATCCTTTCATACTCAATAGGAGGAGATGGCCCGTACTGCTCTGAATCTTCAGAAGATGGACAATGTCCATTGGAATCTTCATTGTTCTCGCCCGGGCCCAGTTGGTCGGCCATCACAGTTCCCTCCCCTCTACAAGATGTTAATAAAGCTCGCTCTCTCTCTCTCTCTCTCTCTCTCTCTCTCTCTCTCTCTCTCTCTCTCTCTCTCTCTCTCTAATAATAGGGCTTGAGTTCAACTCTCCTCGTCAGATAGATCTATAAGGTCTCTTGGGATAGTTTCCTTCAACGTTAAAATACTCTTCTTCTTCTTCTTCTTCTTCTTCTTCTTCTTCTCTCTCTCTCTCTCTCTCTCTCTCTCTGTGTGTGTGTGTGTGTGTGTGTGTGTGTGTGTGTGTGTGTGTGTAGAGAGATTTGCTATGCTCATAGACCCGAGTGTGATCGCGCATGCAACCCTTGCACCACTCCACCCCATGTACCAGATCTTACACCTCCAATTTGATATAGGATGGAGCTAGTTAGCTTGTGCACTTCATGATTGTACTTCCTTGAGCATATAGATGTGCACCCATACCCCCTAGAGATAGAGCTCCATCCCCCTCATATACCATGTATCTTGCATCCTAGCCTCCCCCCCTTACCACAAGACCACATTTTGTTACTTTCTACTTTTTTCATTTCCCAATAGATGGAGGCCGACTTCAATCTCTAATAGACATCTCTCTCTCTCTCTCTCTCTCTCTCTCTCTCTCTCTCTCTCTCTCTCTCTGTGTGTGTGTGTGCGCGCGCACGCACGCAACGCGCACGCAAGAACGGATAGTACTATGCAGCAGTTACCTGAAAGATCTCATGCAGAGGCGTGGTGGCGAAGTTGCTGGAGACGCCTTCGTCCCAGGTGCGGGCTTTCTGCAAATGAACAGTCGGATCACTATCAATGCGAGATCCTACAGCCGCATAGGAACGAGCAAAGCTTAGCAGCGATGGCGCCGAGCGCCCCAGCCGTGTTGCAGACCTCAACATTGTGTGCGCGCGAGAGTCGCTAGTAGCTGCTTGTGCACTTTTCTTCGAGCTCGACAAAAATCTTTATGTTGTGTTTTTAGGTGGAATTATTACCGTGCTAATTATTTGGAATAAGGAGTTGATTTTTAATGCTTAAATCGTGAAAACTAGAGTGCTTCGTTAGCCTGCATGACTGCAAGGGCACTATTGTAATTACTATTTTCTTCTCATCGAAGCAGTGAACAAGAGTATACATCAGTAAACAAGAACATAGAAGTGAAAGGGCAGAGAGAGAGAGAGAGAGAGAGAGAGAGAGAGCACGTGCGTGCGCTTATTATTTGTTTTCCAGAATGTTTTTACCCTAAGTGAGTAGAAGTCACTGATACATACAAGATTGTATTTACTATTTTGTTCTCATGGAAGCACTGAACAAGAGTATACATCTGTAACATAGAAATGAAAGCTGTCTGTGTGTGTGTGTGTGTGTGAGAGAGAGAGAGAGAGAGAGAGAGAGAGCGCTTATTATTTGTTCTGCACAAATCTTGTTACCCTAAGTGAGTATAATTCACTGACACGATTTGATGTAGAGAGCATGAAAAAAAAATGTTGATGAATTAAGAATGGAACTAAGCAAGAGAGAGTTGGGAAGACCTTGAAATGTAGCATGCAATGATTGCTTTACTATGCAATGGACAAAACTTTTGTGGAGAAGAGGAGGAGGACAAGGTAACTACACATATCAATGGGAGTTTTTGATGTAGGAACAGAGGGCTATATCAGTAAGATGCAATCCGGTCCTCACTCTTGTCAATTTCTCTAATTCTCTCTCTTTTACAAGTATTGTTCATGCCAAGCTAACTAGGTGTCATGCTATATTGCTAGCTCTAATCAAGTACTCCCTCTCTATCTTCATTAGGGATTTTCTTAATAAAATGCTCACTAATGTCATTCTAATTCCGCTACAATCAATGTTATTAGCCTAATTCCACTACATTGGTATCAGAGATATTGGTTTCTCTTTTCTTGTCAAAGAGGAGATGTCCTAAAAGCTTTTCACGAGAGGTTTCTAATCTATCAAAGAATACGTTAGCATACACCTAAATTTTGTTAGCGTGATTGACAATAATAAAGAGAGTAGAATGAATATTGATTAATGACTTTGATTTTGCACATGAAGGTGCTACTAATGATGCCCCTATGCTCGTGAATTATCTTGTCACCGAGATACAACAAGCCATGGGAAACCCCGCTCTACAAGGTGAAGTTGTCCAACAACTTCGCACCCATGGGATTCTCCAAACTCCCCAAGAAGAGACATTACTTAGAGAGCCTCTCGATGAGACTTCCAAAAGAAGACTTTCTCTGGTGAGAGAAGAGGAGGAACTCTGTGAAATGAAAAGAAGCGAGTCTCCAAATCCTTTGGAAGATGTGGATCCACGACAACGGTGGTCACAAAGATCTCCAACTCCTTCTAAGAGGAAAAGATCACCGCATAGTTCTTCTCCTCGCAATCCCAAGAAGGAGGTCGCCCTCTTCTTCATCACCATCACCTTCCTCTTCTTTCAATGAAGTAGAGGTGTATCCCCTAAAGAGCCTAGAAGGAGAGGACATTGAAAGTATTATGCTACTTGGAAAAGGTCCAACAAGCTCAAGAAGTTCAAAGAGGGAGTAAAGAACATCTCTTTTCTCTCCTATGATGGCACCTTTGGTGCTACGGACAAAGTCTTGGCCTTCATTAGCAATTTGATGCGGCCTTTGGAGATGAGGGCTTCACGGAGTCCTCTAAGTTATGACATGTAGCTATGCATTTTCAAAAGTCCGCTAGACAATGGTGCGCTAATGGTGAAGCTCCAAATCCCTAAGAGCTTCCAGAATGAAGCAGTTTCTTGCAAGCTATGCCGAAGACAAGGTTCTTACCGAATGGCAAAGTTTGAAGCTGTCTCCCTACGAGTCTATCCACAAGTATGTGGACAAGTTTTGTGTTTTGCATCTCAAAGCCACTGTCTACAAAACGATAGACTTCAAAGAAAAAAAACAACAATTTTGTGCTATGCTATCTAAAGACATGACCAAATATGTCATTTCTCAAAGACCTAGGACCATCTCTGCGGTCACACATCATACTATAGTCGCTTCACAAATCAATCTCCAACAAGGGGCTAAGAGGAATTCTAAGCACATGGAAACCAAAGACTGAAATGAGCTCAAAGAGAAGAACAATGCTCAAAATCCTTCTAAAGGAAACTCTAGAAACAACAACAAAAAAGCTAAGGAGAAAGGAGTCTACAAAGGTAAGAATAGGCTCTCCCTTGAAGAGCTGAATAATTTTGCAAAGACAACAAGTGCTTCAAAAATGTGGGGAGTAGGGACATGGCTATCACACTTGCCCCCAAAGAAATGCATGGATTGAAACTCCAAAAGGGGAGGCTCATTGCAAAGGATCTTCCCTTTCCTATGCTTGGGGAAAGGTAAGAGAGCATGATGCCTTTATCATTTTTGACCCTCATCCAACTCACAAATTTATATCAATGGAGTTGGATACCAAGTTAGGCATACAAGCTTTCGAGGTGGGAAACACTATGACTGTCAATGGGGCTTTCAAGGGACAAAACGCCTCCATTACTCCCTTGATTGGAAAATTGAGGCTTCATGTCCAAAACTATGTCAACAGATTTGGAATGTTTTCTTAGGACATTCACTATTATTGACTTGACATCCTTGGCCATCTACCCATTAAATTGTTTCCAAACCAATAATATTTCTTTTCCCACACGTGAATACACAATTTCTAATTGGGAATTGACAATTCACCAATAGGTAGAGAGGTCATGTAAGTCTCTTATCTCATGGTTTGTCATTGGATAGAGTGACATCTTTTTCTTTTGAGACTTACAAGATGCCAATCTTAAAGTATGAGTTTATACACTCATGCTTTCTTAAAGGTAACTAATTGTTAGTATGTACTTTCTTCTCCCTTAAGGACTTTATATGTCCTCATATAAAAATTCTTTATCAAGTGTGATAACGTCTTGGACTTCACTTTCTACCTTGTGCTAGAAGCTGAGCATCAAAACGTATACAAAGTGCTCTCAGATGAAACCATGTGTCCCATACTATACAACTTCATTCAAGGTCACTTTGTTGACAAACTCTTTTAAGGATCACACATCCTATTCATTAAGCAAACATGCTTGGTAGCATTCATGTGTGATATTATTTGTTTTGGACTTTTTTACTTAATAAAGAAAGTGGTTCAACCAGGATGACAATCTAGGATGCCTCCAATATTTGAATGTTCACAAGCGAGGGACTAACTAGGAACTAATTCAGATAAGTGACAATTTGATTTGTCTTCTCGATGGAGCCTATCGAGGGACCAAATTGGCCATGCACAAATTACTTGACCAAATACCTTAATATTCTTAGGTAGCCATACACATATTATCTCTAAATTTGTTACCAAGACTACCTTTAATAGTCCCATTAGGCGTTCCAACTCTAACGCCTTTACTGAGGGCCTAAAGACTAAGTTTATAGACCTTGTCATGCTTCCATTCTCCAAGATAGTCATTTACAACTGACTTAATATACTTGTACAACAACAAACATATATTGCTAATGTACTCCTCACTAGGCATTTCAAATGCCTATTTATTCAATTGGAAGATTTATGGTGGAGGTATCTTCCTCCACCCTTAAAATTTACATTGAGTCCTCTTGATCTTTTACGACATACCAATTACAACTGGCCATATCATTATATGCTAGCATAACTCATGATGCTAACTTACACTTCAATAGGCATTCCAAATGCTTGCTTGGTGAATGGTGGAGGATTGTCTTCTCCCGCATATTTAAAAACTTGTGTATGATCCTTTCGACACCATTTTGTGTGAACTTCCATTGGCAGCCTTCTTTAAGATAGAATAATCTCTCTCCATCTTCCTTTTGTCATTACTTGCATATTTCCCACATGAGCTTGCCGCATGTCAATGAACATGCTTGTAAACACTCTAATACCACCAATACATATTGCCAAATCCTACGACACCAATTCCTCTCATGAAGATCTCTAGACTAAGATCTCCAAACTTGGAGCACTACTTAAGAATGACCACCCAACCATTGGAGTCCTCTTTGAAGGAGTACGAGCGGCAGTGCGACGCGAGAGAAAGTGCGAGAAGAAGAGCACGACGATATGGTGAACTCGCTCTATTGTAATGTGTAGAGCATAGTGAGTTCTTATTAGGTTTTAACAAAAGAATATGTGTACATACCTGCCGGCCCGCCCACTTACCTGGGCGACCACATTGGGCTTTATACCCCAACAACCTCCCACTTAAAGTCCAATGTGGTACTTTAAGTGTGAGAGAAGCTACTATACAAGCTAATATACAAGAGATGTAGAGAAGTGATGTACTACCCTACACCTAACTGCTTGCGAAAATGCGCAAAGCTCTCTGAGGGAAGTCCTTTTGTAAGTAGATCAGCAGGATTTTCTGTGGTGTGAACTTTGACAAGCTGAAGTTGCTTATCCTCGAGCATTTCCCTGATGAAATGATACTTCACATCCACATGCTTTGTCTTTGAGTGATAAACTGGATTACGAGCCAATTGTATAGCACTTTGACTATCACAATATAACACAGGCATCTCTTCTTTGATTCCCAAATCTGTTACTAGTCGATTAAGCCAAATTGATTCTTTGCATGCCTCTGATGCTGCAACATATTCAGCCTCTGTAGTAGACTGAGTAACACAATCTTGTAATCTAGAACGCCATGATACTGCTCCACCAGCCAATGTAAAGACATACCCTGACGTAGACCTTCGGTTGTTTAAGTCACCTGCATAATCTGAGTCTGTAAAACCCTTTACACTTAGCTCCTGACTCCCATAGCATATACGCATACTCTTTGTGGCTTTCAGGTATCTCAATATTCCTTTCACTGCCTCCCAATGTTTCTTGCCTGGGTTTGACATGTATCGACTTACTACTCCCACTGCAAATGCAATGTCTGGGTGAGTAGCAATCATTGCATACATCAAACTACCCACTGCAGACGCATATGGAATCTTATCCATTTCACTGTTCTTCCTCAGACACAGGACAATCTTGTTTGCTAAGTTTCACATATGGTGGCAATGGAACACGCAATGCCTTTCCCTTCTCCATATTGAAACGTTGCAAAACCTTGTCAATATACTCTGTTTGAGATAACCAAATCAACTTCTTTGATCTGTCTCTCTCAATGCGCATACCAAGTATATGACTTGCCTCACCCATGTCTTTCATGTCAAACGATTTTGCCATCTTTGACTTCAAAGCTGAAATTTCTTCCAAGTGCTTGCCAGCAATCAACATGTCATCCACATACAAAATAAGGATCAGCCAACTGTCATCCTTAGCCTTCTTTGTATATAGACAGTGATCGAACTCACTACGTTTGTAGCCTTGAGAAAGCATCAACTTGTGGAATTTATGGTACCATGCCCTCGGTGATTGTTTTAAGCCATAAAGACTCTTTAACAACTGGCATACCCAATCTTCCTTGCCTTTCTCAACAAACCCTTCTGGCTGCTACATGTAAATTTCCACATTTAAATCACCATGCAAGAACGCTGTCTTGACATCCATTTGGTGCAACACCAAATCTAATATGGCAACCAATGCAAGGAAGCATCTCAATGTAGTCATCTTGACCACCGGAGAGAAGACTTCATCAAAGTCAATGCCTTGTTCTTGCTTAAAGCCCTTGGCAACAAGCCTTGCTTTGTACTTTGGCTGACTATCATGAGCGGTGATCTTATACCTGTAAACCCATTTACAAGATAGAGCCTTTTTGCCCCGTGGTAATTTAACTAGCTTCCATGTCTGGTTTTTATGCAGAGCTGTCATCTCTGACTGCATGGCCAATTGCCAATTCCCGGAGTCCTTCATTTGCACTGCTTCCTTGTAACATGAAGGCTCATTGCAATCAGTCAACATGACATAATTCATAGATGGAACAAACCTATCAGGAGGTCGCGTGACATGTCCAGATCTACGCACAATAGGTGGCTCAGGCTCAGCCACAACCTGTGGTTCCACTCTATCTTGTCCTTGCTCCTCTTGAGCTCTGACATTTTGTTTTGCACGTGCAGGTCCATCTTCTTGGAAGACAACTCTTCTAATCTCCTCAACCCTCTCTGGTTTAGAATGATATTTGGATTCATTAAAGTGAACATCATTGCTGCAGACAACCTTTCTGGATTCGGGATTCCAAAGTCTGTACCCCATCTCACCAGAATTACCATAGCCTAGAAAGATGCACTTTCTACTCTTTGGCTCAAGTTTGTTCCTAAATTCCTTTGGAACGTGAGTATATGCCTCACAGCCAAAGACTCTGAGATGCTTGTATGAGGGCATTTTGCCTGACCATACCATCTCTGGCACTGAATCCTTCTGCAAAACCTTGCTAGGAGATCTATTTACAAGATGAACAGCTGTCGATACAGCTTCAGCCCAAAACCCATTTGGCAGTTGTGCATTAGACAACATACTTCTGACCTTCTCTTGTATGGTCCTATTCATCCTCTCAGCAACACCATTTTGAGGAGGATTGTAAGGAGCAGTAAGTTCACGTTTTATACCTTTTGACTCACAAAAGTCCCGAAAGGCCTTTGAAACATACTCTCCACCATTGTCAGTGCTTAAGCATTTAAGCTTCTTGCCACTCTGATTCTCCACAAGTGTCACAAACGTTTTGAAAACACTAAACGCTTCATCCTTGTGCTTGAGAAAGTAAACCCACACTTTCCTCGAGTAATCATCTATAAATGTCATAAAGTAAGAAGCTCCCCCTAGAGATAGGTTAGGCATAGGTCCACACAAATCACTATGAACAAGTGCCAACTGTGTATTTCTTCTACTGCTTCTATGCTTATGTGGCTGCTGTGTTTGCTTACCATACAGACAATGTTCACAGAATTCAAAATCATTAAATGAAAAGCCAGGAAAATAACTAGAACGAGACAAGATTTCCATTCCCTTCTTGGACATATGTCCTAACCGGCTATGCCACAAAGAAACGTTCGGCTGCTCGGTTACATTGATTACATTTTTAGAGACATTTGATACATAAATCATGTAAAGTCCTCCAGACTTTACTCCATGTGCTACTGTCATAGAACCCTTGGATATCTTCCACATGTTCTGTCCAAAAATGGTGACGTAGCCAGCATCATCAAGTAAACCTGTGCTGATCAAGCTCTTTGTAATTGCGGGAACATGTCTCACATTCTTCAGCGTGAAAGAAGAGCCATTCTGAAAATTCAATTGAACATCTCCAACACCTAAGATCTCACATGTCTGCCCATTGCCTAGCCGAACATGATCTTTAGTGGTCACATAAGAAGTAAACTACTCCTTGTTTGGAGACACATGAAGTGATGCCCCTGAGTCTATTATCCAGTCACTCAGTGCATTTCCATCAGATGTTGTAAGAAGAGCTGAGTCCATTGTATTCTTCAAGAAGTAGATGTCTCCTGACACTAGACTGTCATCCTCTGCAACAAAGTTTGTCACATTTATTTCTTGAATCTTCACTGAGGACTTGTTCTTCTCACCATGGTCTTCAGCTTTCTCTTTGCCTTTTTCTGCTTTCCATTCTCTGCAGTCTCTTTTCATGTGACCCTTCTTGCCACAATGGTAGCATTCTATGTCACTCTTGCCTTTAGCACTGCGGGACTTGCTACGAGACTGATTCCTCTTTCCACCTTTGTACTTTTCTTTGGTCCTTCCCCTGACAACTAAGGCTGTTCCTTTGCCTTTGTCCATTGTCTTTCTATTGGTTTCTTCAGTAAGCAGACTTCCTTCTACACCCGCTATGTTCAAACCATCTGGAGGTGCAGAATTACTCAAAGCTGTGCGAAAAGTGTCCCAACTTTCTGGCAATGTGATCAACAGGAACATAGCTCTAACAGGTTCATCAAACTTGACACCTTGAGCTGACAAGTGACTATAGATGGTGTTGAATTCATTCAGATTATTGGACATAGGTGTCCCTTCTTTCATCTTCAAGTCAACAAGCTTCTTAAGCCAGTATACCTGTGAAGCTGCACTTTGCTTCTCATAAAGATCACTCAGCTTTAACCATGCTTGATAAGCCGACATCTCGTCTGCTACATTGAAGTAAACGCTTTCTGCCAAAGTCAGCATAATGGTAGAAAGTGCCAATTCATCCATTTCGCTCCATTCATCTTCGTCCATATCTTCTGGTTTTATCCCCTTGAGCTTTATAGGTTTTATCTGCTTCTTTTGTACCAACACGTGCCAAATCTGCTTCTTCCACAATGGGAAATTGGTTCCATCCAGCTTCTTGATATTGTAAAGAGCAGTGTCCTGTGATCCAGCCATAGTTACGCTTCACAGTAGTTTACTTTTCTGGGAAAAATTCGGTAGAGTTTCCCCTGTAAACTGACCTCTGAACCAATATCAACCTGTCAAATGAACCAAGAAAGCTTCAGGTTCTGCAGAAATTTTGGCAGAGTCTCCTTTGTAAAATGGCTATGGTGTACTAAAAACAGACCAAAAAACAGCTCAAAAACACTGTCTCTTTGACACTGTAAGCTGCGGGTAAACCTGTCCTGCACCTGTACTGTCTCTCACTGTCCTGTCATTGTCCTATAAGCATAGACTGCGACAATGCCTCAACGGCAGTAAAGCAAAGATGCAATCCCAACTGTCTAACTCACAGTCAATACATCCTAGCTGCCTATCTAAGGGTGCTCGAGGGATCGCTCCAAGACCTGTATCACCGAAAGGATCTCAACATTCGAGAATCCCCCAGCTCAATGAAACCTCACTCGACCCTCAACAAAGGCTGTAGTAAATCTGACAGTACATAGACTTCCCACAAAGTCATACATCCACAAATTTCCCATTGTATGCTGTAACCGCTGCGGCGGTTGTTTGCTGCGTGACTCACAGCCAGCAAACCCTCAACAGACATACATCATCTTTGACAATACATCCCATGTGGAAGTACCTGCAATGTCAGGATGAAATCTGGAATATCAAGCAGCAAACACAAGCTACCTGATGAACTAGTGGATGTCACCTACAGTCTGTGTGTAGATGCGCTCGTGTCGTATGTGACACGCCTCCAAGAACTGTGAGCCGTCCTTCTATGTGTAGACAGCCACAAATCAACACTCTGGGAGTGTCGATATCCTCAGCACCTGCAGTCGTAGGCCGAAAACCCCAAATTTGCAGAGTCGGATCTGCACTCGTCGAGACCACGTACTCGAAAATGGCCTGCGCTGACCTTTGTCGAAGCCGAACGGTGGCCAAGATGACCTCAGAATGAAATTCTGACAACACCAAGCCCTTCGGGCTTACCCACGAGATTTGGGACCGTGTCTTCGCCTGTCGAATTTCACTCCAATCTGAGTTGGTGACTCTAGCCTCTTGCAGTGCTGCCCTGAGCCTCGATCTGAGCTCTGATACCAGTTGAAGGAGTACGAGCGGAAGTGCGACGCGAGAGAGAGTGCGAGAAGAAGAGCACGACGATATGGTGAACTCGCTCTACTGTAATGTGTAGAGCATAGTGAGTTCTTATTAGGTTTTAACAAAAGAATATGTGTACATACCTGCCGGCCCGCCCACTTACCTGGGCGACCACATTGGGCTTTATACCCCAACACTCTTAATAAAAAGTTTGACCTTGATCGTTCACACTTGGTCGGAGAAGACCCAAGGCTTTGGTGTGCCGAGTTACACACCCTATGGACATCCTAGACCTCCTAAATTCTCATGGGGCCATATAGCCCCAACCTAGACCACCTCCTAGCTTAGTGTGCACTAAGCACCCTATCTTTGCATGCCACATGTGCTCCACGGCCATGATGCTATAGTTGACATGAGAGGAGCTCACCTTGATGAGCCATAGCATGTTCCTTCTTTATGGGAGCCTTTGTGCTGTCATTCTGGGGTTTCACTACGTGTGCCGCAAGAGCTGCCATCATTGACAGGGGTGAAGGAAACACCTCCTATTTGTTGGTCATTGGCGAAGCCCTTTGTAAGGGATTTCACATGCGATGGCCACCAAGGGTAGCCCTTATTCCTAAGTGGAGATGGGTGGCCTCACACATGGATTGGCTCCACTAGTGAGCTTGTGAGTGGGGCCGGTTATGGACACATGGCATGCTCCTTCTTCATGGGAGCCTCGATGTTGGTGTTGCAAGAGTTATTGGCCACTCATGGTGGTGAAGGTGGCGCCACCTATTTTTTGGTCATTGATGAAGCCCTTTGTAAGTTATTTCACACACAACCACCCACCAAGAGTAGCACGTATGCCTAAGTGGAGATGGATCAATTCACATATGGATTGGCTCCACTAGCAAGCTCAATAGAGGGGCCGATTATGGACACATAGGGGAGATAAGAGGGAGTTTGCATGAGAATGGGTGGTAGTGAGCCCGAGCTTCTAAGAATGGGAGAAAATGAACCACAACTTTTTTTCTTTTTTTTTTGGGGGGGGGGGGGGGGGGGGGGGGGGTTGTGTTGGAGGGTGCTCTCTCTTGCTTGCTCTTGAGGTAGAAGATGGAAAGTGGTTTTGGGGGAGCAGAGGGGCAGAGAAGAAGAAGGGGAATGTGGAGCTCCCGTTAGAAGCTCTCTTCCTTGCTCTTATCGTTGTAAAATCAAAGATGAAGAAGACAAAGGATTATTTTTTCATGCTTAGGGGAGACTTGGGGGATTTTGCTTATGCTTGGTTAATTTCTCAAGAAATTTTTATCATTATCAAGTATTTTGCTTATCCTTGACAAAAAGAAGTGTGCTCTGGATGACAGGTTGAAGGAAGATTTGGGTGCTCTTGACGGCAACAAAGTGGTGGTAACTTGGTAAGGGAGGCTCATTCAACAAGCTTTCTCTCTTTGATCATGTTAGAGCCTGGCAATCAATTTTCTTCCAATTGGGATTGAGCCTATCAAGTGATAGGTTCATGTTTTTGGTTTGGGATACACGATCAAAATGTACACCCACAGTGCATGTATGGTCAATTTGTGAACTTTGGGCAGAGGCCCGATGCCTGCCCGATCACCTTTGGAGAACCGTGCACTCCAACACTATACATAGGCCATCATTGCTACTTCATGAACTGGGTAAGAGCATCTTCTTTTGATTTTTATTCTAATTTCATTCTTGAAGAAAGCAGTCTAATTTTTGACTTTGATACTTTGCAAATTAGTATGGAACTAGGGAGTCCATCCAACACTGTGCAACAAGACATTGACATGTGAGAGGCTTTGGATGTAGTGGAGGGTGTAGTTGAGGATTGCACAACATCCTTTTGTAGATTTGGATATAGGTCCATGGTCATGAAATTGGAACCTTCAAGTGCTTCATACAAGAGTCAGTAGAGTCAATAAATTTCATAGTTCATGATTGTCAAGTTATTGTAACCAATGTCCAAATGTTTCAATTGAAAGAATAAATTTCATCATTAGTAGAAGGAGGTGACATCCTTCAAGGTACAATTGAACAACATTAACGTGCTTGTAATTAAAGTTAATAACATATGGTGACATGTTAGCAAATAAATTTTATTGTAGTATTCTTTGCCTTTCATCAATGTGTACTATTTTTCGCAATTAATGTCTTCCTTATTTTTGGAGAAATTTTTTTTGGTGAGCATTTCATGGCTATCGCTTTTTTGGAATCCAACGAGCAGAGTCCTAAAAGATGAGAGAGAGAGAGAGAGAGAGAGAGAGAGAGAGAGAGAGAGAGAGAGAGAGAGGAGGATGGGAGGAGAGAAAATGCATTCCACAAAGGCCGTTCTAATATGTTTTCATGCATATCTCACTTTGTTTCACCCTCTTCATGAAAGAAAATGGGATGCAAAGAGAGAGAGAAAGACAGAGACAGAGAAGCATTTGGACAAACATTGGATAGAATAAAAACAGATCCTATGAGACATACACATTCTTTTCAATAGAACTCATAACACTCCATTGCGTACCCATTGTACAACTTGATCAAAACATAAAAAAGATGAGCATTCATTTTTCATAGAAACCATTACATTCCATATCACTTGTAGAACACACAACATTACTTTATATGTTGCACTTGTAATAAATGCTCAAAGGCCTTGGTTTTGTAGTGCTGCTCTCCTATGCAGGTAAGAAATCATTTACCATGTGCCATATCACTTGTAGAACACACAACATCACTTTATATGTTGCACTTGAAATCAATTGCTCAAAGGCCTTGGTTTTGTAGTGCTGCTCTCCTATGCAGGTAAGAAATCATTTACCATGTGCCATATCTACTCCTTTTTATCCCCCTCTGTGATGATCTCAATTCTCTTCCAATAAGTGATGGCGAATTTACCCTTTTCGTTCAAGCTTTACAACGAGTGCATTTTGAGCTCCGTGCGCATTTGATAAAAGCCATACATTTTTACTATTGTATTGAAAGTTTGCTTGAACCATTGTTTTCCATATTGCTTCACCAATGGGCATGGCCTTTTAGGGCATTCCAAGTAGATTTGATGGACGTCTCAAGATTGTCACACATTGTGGTTAGAGAGTAGTGCACAACATTAGTTGTTGAGTGGTAAACAAAAAAAGATGTGAACACAAAACTGTCTTATAATATTTGAGAGTCTATTAAATTAATATTAAATCAAATAGATGATTGATTTGACACCTCAAGAGTCTCCTTCCTTACGATACTATGCAAAAGAAATGTTTCTGGACAATGCTCTGTACAAGGGGGGCCAAACAAAAAGACATATATTCAAAAAAACTTCATTGATGGAATTCTAACATGGCTAAGACATTGAGGAGAGATAACAAAGGCCGTTGTAGGGAAAAGTGGATCAAAACTTGATTGCATATCAATGGTAGGATAAGGGCACTCTCTATTGAGTGCATTGAAGACTTGGACCTCCCCAATAACTGTTTGGTGGATAAACATATCCTCATTTTGGCTCAAGCCTAACACACACAAAAAAGTGAAGTAAATGTGCTAACATGCAAGATATGGTCGCTTGCATGCTGTGCGATCTTCAAAATCTAGGCATGTACAAGTTGGCTCTTTGCAAATTTGAACCTCGTACATATTCACATGTTTATGTTCTCCATGTGATTTGACCTTGAAAATTTTGTTCACTCCTTTTACCATACAAATTTCCTATACCAACTTGGACATGCCTTCAAATCTAGAGCTGAAGCAATTTTTTGACTTGTTTCCAATGAGATTGTGGTGCGGTACTTTGTTCGCACTCCATCTCGAGTGCTGGAAGGACCGCTCTGCATTGGACTTTGTGATAATCTCATCACATTCTCATTCGTACTCAGCATCCCCAAAATATCTAGAGCACACTCTATTGCAGCCTATTTCACTCGATACCCACCTTCATACAATTTTTGCACTTCCTCTGGAAGAAAGGTTTGTGCCAATTTGCATTTGCCAAATAGTGGGTACTGCCCCACGTTGTGTGTCGATATTTCTATCCAAAATATGAAAATGTAAAACGTGCTTGGGAAAAAACCAAAACCATTGACGAACGATTCCCCTTGGATATTTGCAATATCCTTCAAAACAGGGGAGCCGGAACACCCACACAGGAGCTTGCAATGAACTTGCCACATATTCTCCCCCCATTAGGCATTCCATTAGATGTCACTTTGCTGCCTTTGTGGATGCGCCAAAGATTCCACATTGCTTCGTTGATTTTGCTCTCCTTTACCATGGACCCTCCCCCTTTATGCCTCTTAAGAGGCATGTTTGACGTCCCTTCACCTGTAAAATTTATCTTCTTTGGATGCTCACCTGGCCATCGATCCTTTGTGATTGAATTGTACTCTAATCAATGAGTTGACTGATCCTCAAAATTAATCACCTTTGTTGGCAATCTTTTCTTTCAAGAAAATTCCTTGTCGCCTACTAGGGTCGAGGGCACCTGTAGCATGACGTTCCCTTGATAGCTTCATTCACAAGGCGTGTGACATGAGATGGCCGATTACTTATGCGCTCAGCAAGCCTTTGTAAGGATAGACCCTTTACTAAATGTTTTTCCTATAAGTATGAAATAGCTTTTGTATTTTGTAGAAGTGCATTAGCTAGGTCGGTGATGCATGCATTATACAATGATATTTACCTCTTGAATCCCTCTCCTACCAACCAACTCCCATGTTTGCTTTTAGCGAGATTTGTGTGTGGCGTGTTTCCAATGGATGTCATGATGCTACTCCAATGGGCAATAAGTACCTCTCACCATCTTAGCCATCAATCCATGGATGGAAGGTTTCTGTCCATGCAATTTCCTAGTTTCCACCATTGTCGTATCAATTGGGCTTTGTCAGCATCAGCTACCTCCTTGGATGGTGTTTGTCTCCACTTCTCACACATTTCTATGTGTGCTGCTTATTAAAGTGCTACTATGTACTTCACCATGTGTTGATTCATGCTCTGCTTCTAATGGAATAGGCAAGAATTCTCCCGGACCTCCATACATTGCTCTTATTACCATTGAACACATGGTACATTGCATTCCTCCGATTTGATGGAACTTCATCTACCATGAATCCAAAGAAATTTACGGTTCATACTTATGTTTGACCAATGTGCCATTGGGGCATTCCTAAAAGAGGCGTTGTGAGTCCATGTCCTCTTCCTTCATTTTGCATGTTGCTATGGTGAGAAAGTCTTGCATGCTATCCCACAAAGGAATAAAAATCATTTTGTTGCAAAACAACACGACATGTAACACATAATAATGTGACAAAAAACACACCTTGGATCATACACATGGCATTCCATTATTACCCAATCCGTGATCTGTTTAGTGTGATCAAATCCAACCGTTGCACAAATCTCTTGTTCCATTTCATCTCATGTGGTTCACTAGGTCGTCGGTGCCTGATGATGGACCCACCATGAACATTTTGAAAACAAAGCACTTCTCCCCTTCCTTACTCTGTTCCAAAAATTTGCTACCTCGGAAGAAGTCATAAGTGCAATCTTGTTTCAACTTGAGAAGTGCATTGATACCAAATGTTTCTTTGGTTGGCCCACTTTGCATCGAAGAAACAGATAATCAAAACCTAATGGATAAATTCAATGAAGGGAGCATTACAAACATATTACTTCACGTAACATATATAACATTTTGAAAAAAAAACTACTATACTATATGAAAATGGACTGGTATCAGTTGTCTTGTACCAAGGGACCCATCTCCTTTGCCACGACATATAGTTGTTGCTCACCACTTTTCTATCATGTACCATTTTCTCGAAGAATAGTCCTTGATACTATTTCTTTTTCCATACACATTTGGCTTTCTTATCACCCACCAAATGGTCAACAACAAGTATCCTTTTCACTATTTCTTTGTTTTTTTCTGTGAGAGATTTTGATGTGCCATTGTAAATGTTATGGGAGTGCGTGCTTTGATGAATTAACAACGTACTACATGTCTCATCCAACGACAACACGTAGTACACAAAACATTCATAATTTCTAATGCATAGTGCAACATTGGAACAAAAGTGATATACTACTTTGCCTGATGAAGTGTCACACACCTTGTCGGGTGTCGATGTTCTCAATAAACTATCACAAAAGTATGCATAGTTAGAATACCCATAATTTAGAGTTTGGGGTGAACCTCATCGATGCACTTTAAAGAACCAACGCATTGCCTTTGTCATGCAACCTTGAAGAAGACTATGTTGGAGGTTTGTGGCTTTGTCCAGAGATGAGGGTCATATCAATTCCCGTTGACACCATAATTTAGAAGGTTGGGGCAAACCTAATTGATGCACTTCAAGGAGTCAACATATTGTTGGAAATAGGGTTGCAAGAAAACACACATAGCTTGGAGAAGATGAATAAGCTCAAGGCACAGAACAAAGATTATATTGCTTAATACACAATGGAACGATAAGTTAGCCCTAAAGTGATGGGCATATATACAATGCATAGGAAAAAAACCTCCTTGTGAGGGAAAAAAATGGCACGACAGTCCTAAGTGTGTCCACACACATCACTACCACATATGTATGGTTACAAATCCCCCTAAGGAGTGATGTGGTGAACGAGAGCTGGCATCTAGTGTAAAGGGAAGTGACATAGCTTAAGGACATGATCAATCCACAAAGGGGAGTAAGCCCAAAGCTTTGCAGAAAGCTTCAAACTTCTCATAAGGCAATGCCTTTGTGAATAGATCTACAAGGTTGTCCTACCTTGGCACATAAGCCAACTTGATCTCTCCTTTTGAGAGTCTCTCTCTGACATAGTGGTAATGCACCTTAATGTGGTTTGTGCGAGTATGAAAAATTGGGCTCCTTGCAGTTGCCAATGCACTACGACTGTCAATGTAGTCGATGTTGGCAGTGTCCTGTCCAACACCCAAATCATCCATAAGGCGTCTGAGCCATACACACTCAACCATAGCTATAAAGACTACCCTATACTCAGCCTCACAACTTGAAGTGGCCACAATAGGTTGCTTCTTGCTCAACCATGATATGCATGAACTACCGAGTATGAAAACAACAACCCTCATGGACACTTGCGTGTCATAATAATTAGCCCAAGTTGAGTCCAAAAAAGCATGTAAAGGGCAGCAATGATCCCCCCTTGGGATAAAATAAGGCAAGATGTAAAGTGCCACTCAAGTAGCAAAAAATCGTTTTGACAGCATGTCAATGCTTAGACCCTAAGCTATGCATAGATTTGCTGACTTGTGAGACTGCAAATTGATATCAGGCCTCGTCTTGCACATATAAATTAGACATCCACCAAAATTTTGGTAAAGAATGACATCGATGGAATCACCAACATCATGAAGACTTAATTTCAAACTTATTCCTTTGGGAGTAGCAATAGGTTTGCAATACTCAAGTCCAAACTTACATAGCAATTTCTCTACATAGCTTGTTTGACACAAGGAAATACCAACACCACATTGCTTAAACTGTATGCCCAAGTAATGATGCAAAAGCCCCAAGTATTTCATCTTGAAAGTAGCATTCAATCAGCCTTAAATTTAGCAATATTTGTCACATTTGGGCGAGAGATCAACAGATCATCCACACATAGAACAATGATGAGAAATACATCACCCTCACACTTTCCATACAAAGTGCTTTTTGTTGGATTGTTACGAAAGCCTTGTTTAACCAAATGAGTGTCAGTTTCTCATACCAAGCACGAGGAGACTACTTCAATCCATACAAAGCTTTCTTACATTTGCACACTTTATCTTGTTGTCTTTTCTTGACAAAACTGCGAGGTTGTGTTACATAAACTTCCTCAAATAATGACCATTCAAGAAAGCATTAACAATGTCTGATTGATGTACATCCCATCCAAAGTGAGCTACCAATGCAGATAGAAAATGAACAATAGTCATACGACAAGTGGGAGCAAAAGTCTCTTCATAATCTATGCCTTTCTGCTATGCATAAACTTTTGCAACAACTGGAGCCTTATAGCGATCAATCTCACTATCCGGCTTACGTTTCAACTTGTACCCACTTTGTACCAACGTCCTTTTTTCCAGGAGGCAAATCACATAAAGTGTCATTTTCTATAAGTGCATCATACTCTAATTGCATGGCAACCATCCAATTTTTTGAATTTTGTGCTTCATCAAAAGACAGAGGTTCTTCCACATCACATAAACTAGAAATATCCAAAGCATAAAAATTTGATGCATAAAATGCATGGCGAGAACTTGAACGAGTATAATTAGACATAGGTGCATCCAATTTACTGTCATGCAAAGTATGCATTGGCCATTTTGACATACCTCTAGCCTGCTCATTCTTAGTCCTTTACACATCAAGTACATGATGTACATCTACATTAGTAATAGGCTGATTCGTAGCATATTCATAAACCCCCATATGTTGTACATTTGTCTTATTGGAATATACTTTTAATTTTCCACCATTAAAAAGAGGCAGCAAACTGTTATAAATGTCCTATGAGCTTACATTATTGTCTTTAGTACATGACAAAAAAGGATGAACATAATCTTCCACAAACAAAACATCTTGACACCAAGATACGTTTTGTTTGTGGATGGTATAATTTGTAACCTTTTATTTCAGTATTGTAACCAACAAAAATTCATTTAACAATCTTTATCATCCAATTTTTAGCATTGTGTTTGTGGCACCAAATCATAAGCCAAACAACAAAAAAAGTGCATGTGATCAATAGATGGCTTCTTATCATGCCATGCTTCATAATGAGTCATAGACTACAAAGTTTTTGGAGGACACTTGTTAAGTACATAAGTAGCACACATGATAGCCTCAAGACAAAATGAATATAACCATACATTGTGCCCTCTGTGTAAGAGACTTATTTTTCCTTTCAGCAGCACCATTTTGATGAAGTGTATATGGCACTATAAATTGGTAATTGATTCCACGACTAGCTAGAAATGCATTAAACTCATGAGAAATATACTCCCCCCATCGATCTTAATGGATGGTTCCCATAGTAAATTTAGAAGACATTTTCACCCATAGCCAAAAATTACTTGTACATAAACACTTCAGACTTAGCTTTAAGCGGATACACCCATGCATGCTTGGAGTAATCATCAATGAAACTCATGAAGTATAGGTAATTTCCTAAGGACAAAGTTTGCATAGGTCCACAAACATCACTACATACAAGTTACAATCTACATGTAGCCCTAAGTGAATCATCCTTTGGAAACTTCAAACATTGCGTCTTACCCAAATACAACCTTCAAAAAAATGCTTCACAGGTTCTTCAAGAGGCGGCAAAGAAGAAACCATATCAGATTTCTACAAACGCAGTAAATTGGAATAATTTAGATGCCCAAAATGTGCATGCCAAAGTTTTGCATATGAAACAATTGCGTTTGCAAAATTTTTCCAACACTTGTCGTACAAAGTGAGCTTATACAATGCATGCCACAAAATGCCAGATGCAATAGTTTCATCACCAAAACTAAGATCATGAACTATACATCTATCATCCATAAATTTGACAACAACACCAAGTCTAACAAGTGAAGATACAAACAAAAGGTTCTTTTTCATCCCAAAGTATATAAAGTGCATCAACAAATGTGAAAGAATTGCCATTCGTAGTAGCCAAGACAATCTTCCAAGCTTGGACCGGATAAGAGGCATTATTGACACAAGTGATTCTATTCCCATGAGGGACAACCTCGAGAGAGGTAAACAAGTCACGATGTGATGTAACGTGCTTTGTAGCACCACTGTCACATGTGATTGAATAGCAACTGGTAGACACGCATCATGGACAAAAGGATCATAAGTGCACTCTGTACTAAATGCCCTCTTTGCATCTACATCACAAACACAATCTTCTTTCATAGAAGATTCATGATAATAGTTGCACTTATACTAGAACTAGCCTCTTTCTTATTGGCATCTTTTGCCTTCAATTTAGGACACTGCTTAATCAAGTGATCAGTAGCCTTGCAATAATGAAAACACATCTTCTTCTTGCCCTTTTCATCAAAATTCCTAGATGAAGTGCTACCAGTAGAAGCATTAGGAATAGGTGATTTGCCACTCGTTGAAGAACCATAAGAAGTGGCTATATTAGTGTTATGACCTTTTCTTTGAGCAGCAAAAGCCTGTTGAATTGCATACTGTTTATCCCTATTTTTTCTTGAAAGTGACTCTTGCAATAAAAATGTGCATAATGCATCAAACTTGACAACATCAGGATTTCCTTGGGTCATAAGTTTCCAAGTACTAACAAAAGTCTGGTAAGAATCTGGCAATGCATCAAGAACAATGTGCACAAATGAACTATAAAAAATAACTTCTCCTACAAAAATGAGTTGCTCATAATATCCTTGATACCAGCAAAGAAAGTATCCATGTCATCTTCCTCATGCATAACCTTGGACTCTAGCTCTTTATGTAGCACTATAATTTTAGCCTCATTATGACTTGCATAAAGACCAGCCAGAATATCCCAGGCCTATTTTGGAGATTTAGATGAACAAATGTGAGGGATAATAGTGCGCTTCACAGATAACACAATCAAAGCATTAGCCTACACATCTCTAACATCCCAACAAGACTGCTCAATTGTAGGAAAAACAACTCTAGCAGTAGCAATCCTACCACCAAGGGCCTGCAACATCCTCAATAGAGCATGTATCCAGAGAATCTGGATGCACACCAGGGAATGAGGGTAGGGAAGAGGAAGAAGAAACATTTCATAGGAGAAAGAATTAGTTCCTCACTTATCATAACTCTTCTTGCTAGCATATATAATAGCATAGTAATGAAGAAGAAGGAGATGACAAGCTTAAGCATTGAAGCATGACTCTTGGTTGGATTTGCACTCCATAGCCAAGAGTGTTGGTGTAGGCTCTCAACCTCTACTTGCTTGGAGAAGGAGAGGGAGCTCTTGCACTTTGCATAGCACACAATAGTGTTTGTGAGTGTGTGTGGGTGAGTATACCCCCTAAGCAACCCCCTAGATTTCTTGGGTTGACCCCCCCTTGTAGCTCATGCTTGAAGCTCATTGGACCCCTCCAGGCCTAGCCAATCACAAGCAGGAGGCATTACAAGCAGCAAGGGTAGCCTTGGGACAAGTGTCCCCCTTTACCCTTTGAGAGAGAGGACTTGATAAACGAAAAATCAATTAATTAAATCTCCTAAATATCATTGGACCCCTTGGGTGGCCAACCAATAGGCTTCAGGCACACCATGAGGGCAACATGAGGAGGAACTTGACAAGTGTCCCTTTTGCTTTCTTTGTACCATGCATGCCTTTTGTGAGTGTGTGGGTGTTCTCTCTCATCCCCCCTCTTGTAGGGCTCGCCTTTTCCTTGTAGGGATTGAATCTTGACCTTTTGACACCTCAAGCCCCTCATGCATAGGCCCGGTTCCCACCACAAGCTTGGCCCTTAAGCACTTTAAGCTTGGGTTGGGTTCTCACATCAAGTACAACCCTAGCATCTCAAGCACGTCAAGCATCTCAATCATCAAGCACCTTAGTCATCAAGCATAACAAGCAGGACAAGCACCGCGAGCTGGGTCGAGTTCCCGCCTCAAGCTCAGCCCTAGCTTAACTAAGGTCAAAGGACTTTTACACACATTATTGGAGGTCTTCAATGAAGCTAACCCTAAGGTCTTATGCTCCATTGGTTAGCCTTGCTCTTTGATAGACCAGCTCTCATTTGGGCCCCTTTACCATTGGCCCCATGTTGAGATAGATCTATAAGCACATGTCTATATCTTAACCTTTGTTCCCGTTTATTCTCCCACATTAAGTGATCAGTTGAATATGAGAAAATCATTTGGGTTTGTTAGATATTAGATATTAGATTTTATGACACAAATACTATTTATTGAGTTCTGAGAGGGGGAGATAGGACACACACACACACAATATATATATGTATATATATATATATATATATATTATATATATATATATATATATATATATATATATATATATATATATATATATATATATATATATATATATATATATATATATATATAGAGAGAGAGAGAGAGAGAGAGAGAGAGAGAGAGAGAGAGAGAGAATCATTGTTAAATATTGGACTGATCTATGGGACCAAATACAACATGTAGCGTGCTTGAAGACTATGATATAATGGTGGCAAGTAACAATTTGAATCCATGGTGTTTTCGGAGAGAAAGAAATGTAGGCCATGGTTTGGGATAAAATGTAAGAAAAGCAAGTTTAATGTGATAAGAATTTGAGCACTTAAGTAGGGTATGATGCTCATACTCTCAAATTTTCACGGGACATATTATGTATACAAAAAGAGGCTCTCCTACACCACCTCAATATTTGTTTTCACATTTAAGGGAGTAGAAGCTAAGCTACAATTGTTGGTATGGTATAGATTGTGCATAAGGGAAGAGGCTCAAGCATGTAAATGGTTGAATATATTCTACTCTCTCAAAGACAAACATGATTTTGTAATTTGGAGAGAGAGGGAGAGAGAGATCAATGACATGCATGATTTTAGATCATAGCTTCAATTTTGTACTATTAGCATAATGGTCAAAACTCTTGCAAAAATAAACAATTGAGCGATCTTATGTTGCTATCATTTCTATCACATTTAAAGGTACAAATGACATGAAACTATACATAAACAAATAGTGTGCATCTTATCGTACTAAGCTCTTATGCATTGTTGTGATTAGGTGATGATGTACACTATTACAATGCTTGTGCACAATGTTTGATTTTAAAAGAAATCCAACACATCTTTTTGAATCTTGAAGCTCTCCTGGTACATTGGAAACTATGAGCACTAAGCTTTTCACAACTCCACTCTTAGACATGAAAAGTTTTATGATTACATAGTGTAACATTTATGGGTCTTCATCTTTAAAAACTTATTGACTTACCCAGTTTGTACTTTTGGACTTGGTAACACTTTTTCCAACCTTAGGTAGACCAAGGAAAAGATGTCCTTCCTACTATATAGGGGATTATGATGTTCACTACTACCATGTCTTGCTCACAAGAAAGACATGCGGATTAAAGCAAGTAGGAGAGTGGAGCAAAGTCATTGAATCCAATTGTGTTTCCATTGCTAAAACCATTTCTAGAACCCACTCTATTTTCAGACAAAGTTTTATGATTACATTGACTTCTTTTAACTTTCTTCTCTTTACACCATGCTAACTTATCAAATATGTATAATCAAGATTGGTAGCATTGCTAGACAATATAGACCAAAAGGAGGACTCTCTCTCTCTCTCTATCTCTATCTCTCTCTCTCTCTCTCTCTCTCTCTCTCTCTCTCTCTCTCTCTCTCTCTCCATTCCAGTAGTAGCACTCCTAATTTCGCTGAACAAGGACTAGAATCTCATGAAAAACAATGTCTATGAGAAGCTCCCAAGATTGTTATCACAACAAAGAATGCTTTGCAACATATTACATACGTTCATGATTGTTAGAAACTATTAAGAGGTTGTGTCATGCATCACTTGTAGAAATGAAATAGACTATACATGTAAGAAGAGAGTATTTTGATAGTGTTCCATTTGGAAGAGAAGATATCCCTATGTGAATAGAGGTGATGTTTCTTTGGCCACAACAGCGCTCGGGTCACATACTAGTTACATATAAACCAAAGATTAAGAAACCAATCCTTTGCAAAATGTAAATATGGTAAGAATAATAAATACAAAGTCTAAAGGTGACATTAAATATAAAAATGAGCTCATATGAAATATACAATACAAATTGGGTTTCAGGTTCCTGATGGCGATATTTCCAGGGGCAGTTATGTTGGTGGCAATCGTGCTGGTGGAGGCCCCATGGATAGCGAGAGAAAGAGTGGCTTGTGGAGTGATTGGCGGTAGTATGGCCAACCAGGTACTACAGATGGTCATCTACTTGGGGGTGGAATAGATGGCATCATGGACTCCTGGGGATGTGATGGGTGTTATGTGGATGGTTGTGTATATGTTGAACGTGAAACCTCGCCATAATATAGAGTCAACCCTAGCCCACTTGGAAGCCACTGTGGTGGTAACACACGTTCCATAAACACACTGCGTTCTTGCTTGATGCCAATGTAGTGTCACTGTAGATGCTCATACTCCATTGTCAAGCCACTACATCCAGCAAGATAGTCCAAAACTACATCGCCAACCTTTATGAATGTACCCAGAGTCCATGGCGCCTCTCAAAATGGTTCTCAAATCATATTACTATTGATATCAAAACCATAATTGTCAACTACCATATCTCTAGTCTGGTGATCATACAATGGAACAACTAGAAGCTCATCAACTAGAATCATATTACTATCGATATCAAAACCATAATTGTCAACTACCATATCTCTAGTCTGGTGATCATACAATGGAACAACTAGAACCATAATTGTCAACTACCATATCTCTAGTCTGGTGATCATACAATGGAACAACTAGAAGCTCATCAAATCTACGTGTGGACATAGCTAGCACCAAGGTCTCAACACACAACATAATTTGCAATTAAAATGGAAACAAAATCATGTCTATCATGAGACTCATAGAGAAATGGTTTAGGACTTATTGAATCTGGGAAATCATTGATAATAGTCTATATGCATGAGAACATATGAAGGAAGATTGTATGGATATGGACAAAATTGCACATCAAGCCTCCTCAATGATGAGTGCCATGTGGTTTACTTGAAATGCCACCACAACTGCACCATGCAACAATAAGAACTCTGTAGCTAAGGTGAACACATTGGTAGCAACCTTGGTAAAGAATACATTCAAATGGGGGACACCGCCAATGCCAGCTCTACGTTTGCAATGTGTCTATAGGTTCACCCATACAAGTTGCACCCCTCCTAGGTGTTGATCAGGATCCATTTGGTCGTTGTGAAAGAGGGACCCCACCAAACGATGGATCACTCAGAGGGTCCTGCAATGCATAAGACCATGCCTAAGAAGATTAAATAAGTGTCTAAAATGAATTAAGAATAGAAACTAGATACTCAAGCATCATAAACTCACTCGAGGCTACTTTTACCTAGTGGTTTGGAGGGCCTCACGTGACAATCTAAAAGTGGGTGGCTTTCCTTGCTTTGCCCAGTTGCAATGGAGGTGGTGCATATCAAGCCCCTAGATCTCGAACCCTGGGATGGTCTCGACCTATGTGATTCCGAGCATCACTCGGAGTCACCCTGCTCAAACTCTTAACCGCCACCTTGTTGTTATCTCTTTTCAATTTTCTACTCTTTTGAAACTCCTTCAATTCTTCAATGACTACTCAACTTCTCTTCTTTCCACTAGATGGTCCTACAGGTGCTATGTTTGGGTTTGGGCATCCCCCAACCATGCTAGGAGAAAGGGCATCGGGAGGCTGATTGATGGTGACACTTGTGCTTTTTCCCTTCCCCCTAACCTTATTATGTAATGTTGTAATTCAAAATAATATTGAGGACGCTATACACCAATGAGTATCACATTGTTTGCATAAGAAGAAGACAACTTACCATTGTATGATTCCGCTTCGTTTTTTGAGACCTCGCCATTGATATAGTCCAAGAACCATGGACAATCTCTCCACATATCCTCACCATGGAGTCTGTCTATCCACCCATCGAGATAGATCCCATTCTTCTCTCTCTGAAAATCCACCCATTCATTGCTGGAATACTCGGGGTATGAAATACGCAAACCTTTCTTGAGGATGCCAACCACGATTTTTGAGGACGCCAACCACCCTCTACAAATTACAATATGATTCCATTAAAGGAAACATACAATATGAATTGTATACCCCAAGAAAACTTATAAGTTGAATATCCATATAGTAGGTGTGGTATAGTACATGCAAAGTGCATCTGCTTCTCTCCATTGTATGTGGCTCAAATGGTTGTCTTCCATCACACAAATGCCTTGCCAAAGTGGTCTTGTCGAAAAGCTTGCATTGCCTCTCCAAGAGATAGGTCACAATTCCGTGCATCATGTACATGGAGCTTCTTTATCGTTGATTTCTTGGACTCCATCTTCTTTGCAAGCTCAATACACAACTTCACTTCAAGCATGAGATTTTGCCCTATCTTCCTCATTGAACTTGTCTAATAAGGAATGTGGATCCACAAGTACTAACTTTTGCATCATGAAGATGTTGTGGGTATTGGTGTGAGACATATGGACTCGTGTGACCCTAATTTTTATGGTAACAATTTAGCAACAATTCTAAATGCAAAAATAAAAATAAAAAACCATACAGATTGAGCATGCCAAGCACTAATAGAAGTTCCATCATCTCCTTAGTGTCAAATTTCACGACCGTGCACTCAACCTTTAGGGTTGAGAATTCATCCAGCTGCTTGCGTAAGACCCAATCTTTCCAAGCGTAAAGCCAATGATTTGTTGAAGTATTTATGCATAGGTTGGATGAATATATCCCACATGTAAGGGTGTGAGGGTGGGCTATATAAAGGCCCTCATTTCTATGAACGGAATCATCCAAGTTTATTCCTTGAGTATAGTGCTCTATCTATGAGTTTATGATCACCTTTTGCATACTCAAGATCATGTATATGAGCCCAAGCTTCTGTCTTGGGACCTAATTTTCTTGAGTAACGTTGCTTATGCACAGACACGCACACATGCATCATGCTAGGCATTAGATTGTAGCCACCCTAGATCTAGAAGGTTTGTGTGTTTTAACATGGTATCACAGCCACTGTGTGTTAGCTAGGATTTCCTTTTTTTTTGGCATTCATTAGACTACAATCAGAGTTTATTAATTACTTTTTAGGCACTCTAGGGGTAGATCTGTTCTTCGTGAGCCACTTTCCATGCTATGGTGATTAGGGGGTAGTTGATATGTGATTAGAAGTGTTTATCTTGTGCAATATCTTGCACCAAGCATTGGGAGGATAGCTTGAAGGTGGGAAAATATCAATCTCTGGCTTCTACGCTTAGGGCCTCCTACATCAAGAGTTAAATGGCATGCACCTTGCACAATCACCAAGTGCTCAGCCTACAGTCGTTGCCAACTGAGCTTCTTGTTTTTGCCCCTCAAACCAAGTATCCACATTCACCTAGAGTGTTTGAGATGCCCATCCTTGTTTCCACCCTTGATCCTTATTGGCTCAACATAATTGATAGTCAACACTCTTCCATGAAGCTCTACATTGTGTATGTTGTCCATAGCTGCTATTGCGTCCTCTTTCTCGAGACCACTGACATAGAGCATTGTCTTTGGGTTGGGTCATGTTGCACTTGTCATCCTCATCTTGAAGGCTAGTACATGTTGAGACCCTAAACAATAAATGTGTACGCATTCAGCAGCTCCAGACGAGAGCTTAAGTTAACGTTTTCTAAAGGCCCAAGAACGTGCCTTGCACGATGAACTAGAAGTGAAGACCTCTACCCTCTACCAACAAACCTCCTTCTTGTGCCAAAGGAAACGAGTGCGGCCCAGACCAACGAGGCTCCCAATGGTTTGTCTCCCTACACTACTTTCTGCCCAAAGATGTTGCAAAGCTCCTGACTACATGATTGAGGTAGAAGGGGTGGCTCTACCAGAAGTACCAAGAGATTGAGTATTATTCAACCAAGGAGGATTTAGAGGAGTAAAAGAAACCATGACAAGATGAAGAGGACAAGGTCAAGGTGGCAGCAAAGGACAATTTATATGTCATAGGTGTGGACAACCAGGGCATTTTGCTAGAGGTTGCCCTCAACAAGACTCAAATTTCATTGAAACAAGAGAAGAGGAAGGAGAAGAAGAGGCACCAACAAAATAAGCGGCTACAAGGAGGATTGGAAATCTATTTTAGAATAAGTTGTAAAACCCCCATGATGTATGTATGCACATGTCAAGACTTGGGCTAATCTATAGAGATGGGAAATCCGGGCTAGGTTATAGAAGTCTGGGGCATCTTTATGGGCTACTCATTGTTGTGGAGTATAGGGATTAGGAAAGTGAAAAGATTGTATCTTTGAGGATAGGTGTTAAAGTATTTATGTATGAGTGAATGAGAGGTGGATGGTTATACCCCACATGTAAGGGTGTGAGGGTGTTTGGACTATATAAAGGCCCTCATTTTTATGAATAAAATCATCCAAGTTTATTTCTTGAGTACAATGCTCTATCTATGAACTTGTGATCAGCTTGTGCATATTCAAGATCACGTATATAAGCCCACGCTTCCATCTTGGGACAACGTAATTTTCTTGAGTAACATTGCTTATGCACACACACATGCATCATGCTAGGCATTAGATTGCACCACCCTAGCTCTAGAAGGTTTGTGTGTTTTAACATGATTCCCATTCCACACGATGAACATTTTCTCCTCCATGTGACTGAGCTTTGGAATGGCTCTAATTTAATCATTGAATGTGGAAAACATCACCAA
>NC_140947.1:140114397-140119517 GCF_014529385.1 Adiantum capillus-veneris
GTTTGAGGTCTTGGGACCGAGGCTTGGGATAGTTAAAGCTTTCGTCAAGTTTATGTTATGCTTGTGATGCATGAAGCTTTCCATCTTCATTGCATCACCTAGGTTACAAGGAACACAAAGATTATATTGTAACAAGTCTCTCTTAATGGGAGAATCATAATACAAATGCCTACTGGAGGGGGGACCGGCTCCACATAAATCCGGTCCTCAACTGTTCTCATGTTCTCTAGATTCTCCATCTTGCAAAAGTATTGTTCATGCCAAGTTAACTAATTTCTATGATTATGTTGCCATCTTCAATTATGTTCACCCGCTATGCTCAAAAAGTCATTTCTCAAAAGTACTCTCATTAATTCCGCTACTCTCAAGTTAAATAGGCCAATTCCATTACAATTTGTCACTAAATTATTTATTTTGGTAATGCTGGTACCAGACAAAGTTGGTTGAGGCCAGAAGTAGTGCTAAGTACTGCCAGAGGTATACACAACTACAGGGTAAAGGGTTTAAGTAGGTATGAAGGTCCTGGGTAGCCAAAAGGTAGGGGAAATGTATGCTAGATGTGGCTTTTTATGCCAAAAATCTCCAAAATGGGTCAGTTGGGATGGTGGGTTCAAATGTCCAAAATGTTCTATCAGTGTCCTAGAATGTAGTGATTGATGTTCTTTAGAAGCCCGTCTAAACGGCTTGTCAAACAGAGCCCCAGTGTGCGAGATACTCAAGTTTAAAGTTAGAAGGTCTAGCAGACATGGGACGGATACGACAACTAGGGACAAGTGGCCAGAGCGGATGTCACTGAGTAGACATGCAATGATTTAATTGTGGAGATTGCACGTCTTTTTGAATTGCAAATCAGAGCTACAAAGGGCAAGTTATGGCCATCAAAGGATTTGTAGGGGGCCAATTATGGGCCGGGTTGATTGCATTGGGAGAGGTGACATCTGGCATCTTTTGGGCCTTGACAGGGTTCTAGAGGGTAGTATAAATCAAGTGGAATCAATAGGGATTGACAACACCTCAATCAGAGCCACGACCAAAGGGATATTGTAGTTGAAGTCGACGCTCATTTTCAACGTCATGGTGCTTGCTTGATTTTGGCAATTTGGACGGCCACGGGAAGAGGGTCTAGGAAAGTCGAAGTGCGATAAGCACGGGGATGTTTGAAGTCAAGGATGGACTATACCGGCTGGGCTTTGCGGCTCCGAGATCTGATAACTGAGTAGGATACTAGAAGGTGTTGAAAATAAAGAAATTCAAGGTTTTTTTTTGGAAAGTTTTGTTAAGCTTGGGGGAGTTTAAAGGGTGAGACCCTCACATGCTGCCACGTGGCACAGAGAGAAGTCCCACATGTACAACGTGAGTTGTAGTGTGGTGTATATAGGCTGGGCCATGGGCCATCTTGAGAGTGTACAAGGGAGAAGAAGCTTCCCTCTACGTGGATATGGTGTGCCCACAAGGCAGCCTTGGGGGGTTCACTGTTCAGTACCCCCCTATATAATGTGCGTTCGTAGGGTATTAAAAAAACCCCTCTTTTAACATGACAGAATGAATAAAATGACCCTTATCTTAGGATTTTTGTTTCAAAATTGAATATAAAAACCTATGTTGAATTGCCTAAAAATTTTCCATTTTAAAACCCCTCCTATCGAACTCATGTTATACATTAACATGATTACATAGTGCACCCCCTGAGAAGGCGGTGCTTCGAGGGCTGTCTGTGTGTAGTAGGACGGCAAAGCCTATCAATTTTGGCAATGTGGTGGTGCTGCTAGTTGTAGTGGCCAATGCGAAGCACTCTGAGAATTGGTGACGTGTCAAGCACCCTCGAGAGGCCTGTTCCCGTGCCCGTTAAGGTCCGTGTCTGTTTGAAGGAAAGCCCCCCCCCCCCCCCCCCCCCCCCCCCCCCCTAGCCCCCCCCCCCCCCCCCCCCCCCCCCCCGTGCAGCTCGCTAGTGCCTTGGGGTAGGGGAGTATCATACGAGAGGGAGAGAGAGAGAGAAATCAAAGGCTCTAAAGTGAGCAAAGGGAAACCTTGAAGGGTGCAAAGAAAGAGGGGGGAATGAAGGGCCGTACAAAATGGTCAAGGGAGGAGATCAAAAGAGCAGTGCAAGGCCAAGATTACCAAAGGTAGAAAGGGAGTAAAGTAAAGAGAGGGAGGAATAGAAAATTCAAAAAATACCTAGGGGCACTAGCGACATCAGTAGTGCACCCCTCTCTCAAACCAACACCCCCTCTCAAGCACAAGAAAATAGAGCAGATGAAGCAAGGAGGTGCATGGAAAAGCTAAATTCTGGTATGAAGCTCTAGAAGGTAAGCCGAGGCAAGCGTAGCCCGCTCTACAGGCGAGGTTTCTTCACGATTTTTGCAAGGAGGCATCCCTAGTCGAGATGGATGCAAAGCTGAAGGCGCTTAAGCAAGATGTAAGTGAAGAGTTCAATCTGTTTGGGGTCATTTTAAATAGTTCTGGGCACAATTAGCGGCAACCATGCAATTGGCTAATGGGGATTACTTTAAGCTAGACAAGTTCATGGCGCATTTGCATCTTAAGGTGAGAGAGAAGGCCAATTTTGAAAGCCCAAAAAATCACAATGGTGTTGTAGCATTCACACGATCAAAGAGCAGAAAGATAAAGAAGACGATAGAGAAGGGTAGGTTGGGCTACAAAACAATGGTCCCTCTTCAACTGCAGAGTCCGAGGGAGGCTATTCACAAGGAGAATCATAGAAATTGAGGTGTAGCCATTGTGCGACATGATTGGGTGTACATGGTGCAAGATTTGTCCAAGCAGATGCAAGAATTGCGGCTAAGGGTGATGGATAGAGGACAGCCAAGAGGAGCAAGAGGCAGATCAAGGCCACTGTCAAGTAGATGCTACAGTTGTGGAGAAGAGGGACATTACGCGCTCGACCGTCCTCAACCACCAAGGGAGAGAGGAGGTATATACCTGTTGTTTGATCGAGGTCGAGGGCGGTTCAATGGTCCAAGAAAGCAGGCAGTGGAGAATCCTGTGGAGCCAGATCCGCCAAATGGAGGTGAAGTCCCAAGGTGAATATTATAGGGGTGGACAAATAGGATGTTGATATTTTGACCTATCGCCTTCACCTTGACGATTCTTGAGTCTAAAGAGCTAGGTGTGGAACCAGTCCTCAAACCAGTGAGAGAGTCTTCAAATACCAGATTACAGAGAGAACATCTATGCTTAGCTAGTGGATTAAAATGGCCAAGTACTGAAGCTTGAGGTTGTGCTATTGATGAGTATGCTATTGAAGGTTTTCAAATGTCTTTTTTACATAGACTGCAAGGCTTTCCTGGTGTGGGTTGTGCTATAGAGTCTTTTCTACTAATGGTTGATAAAGAACCATGCTATGGAGAGCTTCATGCTCATTCCATGCTATGGAGGGCTTCAAGGGAGGCTCATTCCATGGTCTATGGATGAGGCCAAAGAAGTGTGTATGCATGTTTTGTAGCTAGATGGGAAGGCAACAAGGGATCACAAAGTGAAGCAGTAGGAGGAACAAGTGGGGAAGGCCAAGCCAAGTTTTCCGGATAGGGAGATGCAAAAAGGGAGCTGGGTGATGAAATATGAGAATTTCAAGTCTAAGAAGAATTGGACAGGTCCGCACAAAGTGTAGAAGGCCTTTCCAAATGGGACCTATCAGCTGGTAAGGGAAAATGGTAAGCTTCTTAGGCACAGGGTGAACGGTGTGTGGCTCAAGTTGTATTTTGAAAGAAGTCTAGTGCCTGAGGCGCATTAGATTGTAGCTAAGGGGGGTGGGCAACCCACTTGAAGTATGCAATGTGTGAGAGGAGATGAATATTTTGTACATAGCCTATACATAGGGTTGTGGTTTTACAAATGCTTTGAGTTGTCAGTTTGGTGGGCCAATTTTTAAAGTTCTGTAAATATGCTTTTGGTTGAACATAAATGTTCGACAAAGGGGCTGGGCAATGATGGTACAACCAAAGTTGTTTGAGGCCAGAAGTAGTGCTAAGTAGTACCAGAGGTATACACAAGTGCATGTTAAAGGGTTTAAGCAGGTATCAAGGTCATGGGCAGCCAAAAGGTAGGGAAAATGTATGCTGGATGTGGTTTTTTAGGAAAAAAAGGCTCCAAAATGGCCAGCTGGGATGGTGGGTTCAAGTTTCCAAAGTGTTCTATCAGTGTTTGGAATGTAGTGCTCGATGTGCTCTAGAATCCGGTCTAGACGGCTCGTCAAATGGATCCCCGATGTGCGAGATACTCAAGTTTTAAGTTAGAAGGTCTAGCAGATTTGAGACGGATAGGGCAGCTAGGGACGGGTGGCCAGAGTGGATGTCAACGGGTAGATGCATTGTGATTGAATTGTGGAGCATGCATGTCTTTTTGGGTTGCAAATGGGAGCTCCAGAGGGCAAGTTATGGCCATCGGAAAGATTTTTCAGGAGGCCAATTATGGGCCGGGTTGACTGCATTGGGGGAGGTGCCATCTGGCATCTTTTGGGCCTCGAGGGGGTTCTAGAGGGTAGTATGAATCAAGTGGAGTCAACAAGGGTTGACAACACCTCAATCAAAGCTCAGACCAGAGGGATATTGCAGGTTGAAGACGTTCTTTCCCGACGTCATCGTGCTAGCTTGATTTTGGCAATTTGGACGACCTCAAGAAGAGGGCCCGGGCCCAGTCGAAGTGTGGCAAGCACGGGGAGCTTTAAAGTCAAGGATCGACTCTACCGACTGTGGTTTGCGGCTCCGAGATCCAATGACTGAGTAGGATACTAGAAGGTGTTGAAAATAAAGCAATTCAAGGGTTTTTTTTTGTGGAAAGTTTTGTTAAACTTGGGGGAGTTTAAAGGGTGAGACCCTCACATGCTGCCATGCGGTGCAAAGAGAAGTCCCACGTGTACAACACGGAGCTTGCTATGTGGTGTATATAGGCTGGGGCCGTGGGCCATCTTGGGAGTGAACAAGGAAGAAGAAGCATCCCTCTGCATGGCTATGGTGTGCCCACTAGGCGGCGCTCTTGGGGCTGTCCGCGTGCAGCAAGGCGACAATACCTCTCGATTTTGGCGATGCGGTAGTGCTGCTGGTTGTAGTGGCCGATGAGTGGCACTCTGAGCAACTGTTGAAGTGGCAAGCGCCCTTGAAGGG